>NC_133399.1:69878653-70181684 GCF_047511655.1 Castor canadensis | reverse complement strand
GCAGGACCAAATGGAGACTTTTGGTCTCTTTACTTAACATGTTATACTCAGTGCTTTGCCACAATACTAGAAAAGCAGCCCAACTCCATTTTGAATAAGGAGATAATCTGCATTTTAAAAAATTTGTTCAGAGGGTTTAGAGAAAAGTGTTTATATTGTATATTACATGGAAATGTTATAACTATCCTTTTCAACATTTCTTCTGTCCACACTAATGACAGCTACTCCCCTTCTCAAAGACTTTTACTTCAAGGATTCTACTTGGACCACCTGCTTCTCTTGCTTCAGTCTAGCACTGTGTCAATATCCTGAGAGGCTTTTTCCTTAAGCATTCTTCTTAATGGGTTTTTATCAGCCCAATCTCAAGTGGCATTTTACAAGATTAACCCAATAAAAGAAATATTTCTTTTTCTTTCTTTTCATGATTTTTTTCTTTTCTTTTTATGAGGGTCAAGTTTAGGCTAAGATGTGAGAAAGACTGAGTGTGTCAGTGATAAATACTGATTCCAGTGTTTTAGAAGGATAAGGTTTTACACTATTATTCTGCCAACAGTGTTCATGTATAAGGGATATTATTTGGATAATTAACAATAAGTACATATTTTGCATGATTTAAACTCCCTTAAGTCAAGTACTAGAAAACAACTTAAAGATGTTCTAGACCAACTTTAATGATTATTACTTCCCAGTTTTCAATCCTTCAAAAGGAAATTATACTTTGAGATATACTTGGCACTTTGTTTTCATGAGAATATGTTTGAGGCTTTGAGTTAATGGATGATTAATTGTATTCTTTTATATTACTATGCAGCTTTAACAAAACTATATGAACTTAATGGTAGTCTAACCAAATGATATTTATTAGGATAATAAATAAGTAGATATGAAAGAATAACCTAGAGATAATATCGTGTATATGTTGATGCTCTTCTAGAATTTCTTTTCAAATTAATTCACCTATAATTAAAAGAAATACAGTGCAGCAAGGACTGTAATGCAAATAAATAGTTGCTATGTCACAACCATCCACCTCCCAAAGTTACATTCAACTGTGAGAATTCTTTTAATATTATCTTTATATATGGAAAACAAAGCAAGCAAAACCCCCCTCAAAATAATAACTACAAACAAACAAAATATACTACTTACATTATTCTTGACCTTGTAAAATTGGCTACCTAAAAGAATAGATTAGGATTCAGTTGTCTTACATTCCTGGTAGTCACATGAAATTACATACCCTTTCAGACAAAAATCCACACTAAGAATTTACATCATTATATTTTGATAAGTATTGCATATGGTTGAGTCATTTTGTTCTTTTTTAAATTTCATTTTTTAATAATAATATGACATGATTAGAAAATGGAGACAAGTTGGGGGTAGTGGGGAGGTGGTAGAAAAGGAGAAAGTGATGGGGGAGAATATTATAGAAATACATTATATATATATTTGAAGATACTACAATGAAACCCACCAAAACCTATTATAAAGGAGGGGGGAGGAGGAAGAGTGGCGAAGAAAGCACAATACCAGCATGTTTTGAATAGCAAAATGAAATCCCCTTATGAAATTAATTTATGCTAATGAATATTTTTAAAAGATAAAAGGCAATTTTTTTTTCATTTTTTGAACAATTTTTAGGACTTAGTATTTGTCTCAGTTTTTTCATTTACTTGGTTTCCTACATTATTTTTATTCATTTATTTCTGAATGCTCAGCGTTAGGAAGCCTGTCCCTTTTTCAGTCACTAACACCTTTTCCCCAATTCGTAGGTACTGACAGAGCGGACAGAACACACTTCACCTCCCCAGTCTTGCCTCTGCTATATGATTCTCTCTGAATTTCAGTGGTTTATATGGTTTTATTCCACTTACTATCATTTGATTCAAGTTTTGGAGAAACACAGGGATAAGAATAGCTGTTTAATTCTCTATAAGTAACAGAAATTTCTGTGCCATAGTCTTTAAATATCTTACCTAGTTTACATATCGCTCCAAAGAGTAGATGTTGCTGTCCCTAGTCTCTAATATGCCTGAAATTCAGAAACACTAAGTGGCTTCATCTATTTGCTCATAAAGTAGATCTGAGGTTTCAAAGTAGTCAGCAGCCTTGAAAGCCCAACCTTCCTCACTCACTATCGCAGAATGCCTCTTTAATGTGATAACATTGATAATTCTTGAGCTTTCATGATAGTTTCTTATCTACATGCTACTTAACCTTTGGTGATGTTTTAGATTGTCTTCATCATGAGTCCACCCTGCTTAACAGTTGATCAGATATAAGAAAAAATGCAGAGTATATAATGAGCATATATGAATTCTGGAATCGTAAAGAATTAGTTGCAGCCTTTATAGAGCACTTAGGGAATAATGCACTTGACCAAAAAATGTCTAGTGACCCTGCGCAATCGTTTGAAAATAAAGTGAAAAGAAATCTGAAAGTACTCAGAGGAGAACAATTTGCAGGGCAAAAGCCATAGAAGATTATTATGCCAGACAAATCTAATATCCATTGTATTTTTAATAAAATTACATTGTGATTGAAAAGACTCTAAGCAGCAGATAGAATGTGCTAGGAGTTAAATACATTTGATATAATATGCTAGAAAATGTTAAGAAAAACATTAATTAAATAGTTTATTCCATGTGCTGCTACTTTCATTTCTGGTGAAAGTTAAGTATTTCTTTTAAAATATGAATATCAACCTGCTGAGATATAGAACATTTCCACAAAACAAACCATAGGGTTACTTTTAAACAGGCTGTTTTGAAAATTTTAATTAAATGCGGAACAAGTTAATATTTGAGGGCATGAAGCAATGACACGTAACCATCAGGTATAAAAATAACAGACTTATTATAGAGTTTTATTGAAAAAGTCTAGTACATAACAAAGAGATATAGGACCAAATGCATAAAATTGTTCAAGAATATTCTATGACTGACACAAATTGTGGCATCCAACATTTATGGGATTCAGTTTTCTAATTATGTATTACCTTTTATTACATCAACTTTAAAACATTGGAAAGCAATGTTTCACCTCACTGAGAAGGCAGACATGAAATGTCTGTTTTGGGAAATCAAGGTAACAATTGTGTGACCACAGATATGTAAGCAATTACACTGATCCAGTTATATGAAAAAGCTACTTTACTTCAGAGATGGAAAAACTGAACTATAAGATGTGTTAGTTCTCCTAGTCTCAGACATAGTGGTTAAGTTACTAAATAAAATTTTTAAAATGTTGTATACTCTAATTTTATTAAGGCATGATTTTCAAAAAGGAGTAATTTATAAGAAACAAAATTAAAATTGTCTTGAACTCATTTCCAATGATTCACTTATTATCAGTGTAACAGGAAAACTGGAGAATGAGATTATGGTAAATACAAAATTTCCCTTTACAATTTTCTAATGCATTCTATTTATTTTCCTAACATAACTACCTTGTTTGAGTTTGCAAAAAGTGTTTTTCTTTTGAGTAGCATTGAGAACAACTGTCTTCATTGTTTCAGCCAATGTTTTGTATGCCTACAGTGGGCTACCGTTGTGTTAAGCTAGGAGAATGAAATGGGAAGTACTTAAAGCTCTGAAAGGTCCCTCTCAGATGAGTGCCCACTGCAGTGGAGAATTAGACTTTGTATTATGTCTTTCGTAGGTGATCCAATTAACTTTTCACTTATTTCCAATGTCCATGATTTGTGTTTTTTGCAATAGCTATCACATAATTATTCTGACATTATGCACATGTGGTTCTGTTAGATAGCCATGGCCATGACATTTGGTTCCTTAGCAACTGCAAATGTACCTCGGAAAGGAAAAAAAAATGTCATTAAAAAACTGTAGGATAATAAGTCCTTATCAAAAGCTATAGGTTAACCTACTAAATACTATGTTTTTGGTATGCAGTGAAAAATATTTCAGATTAAAAGCATAACATAAAATAAAATTCTTTCCAGATAATTTTTTTAAATAAGGTAGAATGGGAGGTGAAGGCGATTTACCTGAAGTTCTTGCCCAGGGTGTTTGGTATGCTGGAAGCAATGCAGGACCAGTGTCGTTTTCCAAACTTGCAGTCTGCAACTTTAGCTTCACTAAAATAAAGAAGAAAGGACAAAAGGAATATGGGAATGAAAGCTTAAGATATAATCAGTTAATTTTAGTGTGCAAACTCAATTGCCATCAAGGTTTTCTTACTGCTGAAGTGGATATAATAGTTATATCATGGTGATTGTCATTACTACAAGTATATAAAACTTTCTACTCTGAAGACTGCAAAGATATATTTGTTTCCATTTTACACTCAGTTTCAGTTCCACTGAAGTTGTCATGAGAAGATAGAAATGAATGGATTTTGGAATAAGGATGGACTGAGCAGGATGAGTGAGCTGTCTTGATGGATAACAGATAAAAGTGCAGCCTGAACTAAAAGCAAGCTGCCTGAAACTACTGTAGAAGCAAGCACTATAGATGGAGGAAATAAATCATGTGAAAATATGTAGAATCATTGCAAGAAAGGAAGAGAGCAGTAAAGGTAAACAATTTGGATCATGTTTGCTTTTTCTAGTACTATTAATATTAATTGGTCTCTAACATTTGCTGAATTATTAATAGGAGCTAAATTCTATGTTAATTTACTTCATCTTTAAGGGGAAAAATTTACTGCCTTCCTGGAGACAAAGATATTGAACCTCCATAAAATTAAATGCACCCAAGACAACATAGGATTCGACAACAAGACTGGTCTTCTAAATCACTGCAGTGTTTATAGTATTTGTAATTTCTAAACAAAGTTGCAGCCAGTGCTTACTCACTTAAGTTCAATGCACAGAGTAGTGGTACAGATGCTTTATAGTATGACCTGCTCCACTATGAAATTAATATCAAGTGCTAAAGACTTGGCCATGGCATACATTGTGATACTTCATGTAGGAAATTCAGTGACTGCCACATGGTCATTCCTAGGGTAGGTGCAATGACAAAGTAGTAGCAGTAATACAATAGTGACCACATAAGGAGGATAAGGTATGTAGGTCTGAGGATACAGTACCAGATATGTAGGACAAACAATTGTAGACACCTGATGCACAATATGAGGTCTATAGTTAATAAAATTGTGTGGTATTTGGAATTTGTGGTAAGAAATTGGTTTTGAGCTGCTCTTGTCACAAAAAAGCAACAATGTAAAGTAATAGGTTAATTTACTTCACTCTAGTAACTCTTTTACTACCTATAACACGTATCCCATAATATCATGTCATATACCTCAAGTATACATATAAAAAAGCATAAATAAATATCCTTAGGACACTCTACTAGGTTTACTGATCACTAACCTATTCTAGAAAAAGCATGTTTGATGTGGGAACACAGATTCAACACAGTTCTTTATACGTGCCCACCTATTCCACCTTTGGTAAGTTTTGTTCATAAGCCCTTTTTCAGAGAATTTAGAACTATTTTCAGAGAAGTTTATTACTAAAATTACTAGAGGAATTTTGTTTTGGTACTTATTCTTAGCAGGAACTGGAGAGCAGTGAAGGCCTTAGCATGTTCTGGCCTCTATATATTCATTTGTCCTATTTATTTGGCATTTGTTTACCCTATATGTCAGGGAAAGAATGAAAATTTGGGGTATATGTATGAAGAGAAAATTACTTAAGGTAAGTTGTGCTTAAATTCAGCATTAAGTATCAGTCTCTTTAAAAGCAGATGCATTAGTAAAGCAGATACAAAACTCTTCAACTTGTCTAATTGCTTTTTCCTTTTTTTTTTTGGTGAGACTGGGGTTTAAACTCAGGGCCTCATGCTTACTAGGCAGGAGCTCTACCACTTGAGCCATTCCACTAACCCAACTCTTGCTTATTATGTGATTGAGATTTTGCTTTTCCATCCTCTATACTTTCAGTTGAGCAAGTCTTCCTTCTATTTCTCCCTCCTGACCAAATGATGGAAAATATTTCTTCCTGTGTATCCTTCATTAACCAACCTCCTTCCACCTCTCCCATTCTCCCATCAAAAACAAGTCCTCTGTAAGCTAATGCTGCTTACTCTGTGTGTAGGCTCAATACCTGCTATCCAGAGGAGGGCACATGGAGCCTTCCAGTTGCTGAGACACTCTCTCAAATGGCTTAAAGCATGAACCATACAATAAACTCTTTGTTGGGTTAGAAGGAGTTGATTGAGGCAAATGATGTTTCAATAATCATGAGCCTACAGAATGATCTTGGGTGGAATACTGTACACAATGTAAACATCATTTGACATGCCTGTCCACCCTAGTGGAAATGCAGAGCCATAATTTGTTAGTGCTTCCAGGATTTGTGGAAGTCTATGACTCATATAGTAAAAATGAAAAAAAGAAGAGTATTTCTTACTCAATATGCAGCTCTATTCTCAGGGTTGGTAAATATTTAGAAAGTAACATACACAGATTTCTACACATCTTAATAAGATGCTAAGTCTTTTTGACAAGGTGACTTTGTTTCCTTCATGTGCTAGGAAAATGTGAATGGAAGAATTATGGAATGCCATCTTTTATTTAATGTCTTTCTGTATTTCTCTTTTCAAATGAAATGAGAGATTAAAATACAAAATCAGTGAAAATGATCCAATTTAAGGGACTGTGCCTTTTCTGACCTGTTTATTTGTCTGAAAGTTTTCAGCAGTATTTTAAATGGGAAATACTGTTAGAAATAGAATATTTGCCTTTAGGAAAATATATTGCTCTACTTAACAACACAGAAAAATAAACTGTGAATTGAATACTCAGAACCATAGTTTATTTACCATTTAGAGAGGAAATAAACCTATACACAATTTTTCTTAACCTGAAAGCTGCAGGTAACCACATGTATGACATCATATCAGATATTAAGCTGTCTAAATGAAACTGCCACTTCAATCACTTCAATTTAGCCATTGAAGAGCAAAAATTTTAGCAAACCAGTAACAAACTTTTTAACAATAAAAATGTTTCAAAACAACATTCATTGGAATACTATTATCTGAACAATTAAGTACAAAACTGTGTTATATCCAAATGTGTTTTGGAAAAACTACATGCTATGATAACTTAGAGATAAAAATGACACTTTTCCAAATTTGTTTTCTTATTATATCCTTTATGGAATACCATCTACAACATTTTGTTAAACACAGATGATTCATAGAAAATAACTTGGGAAACTGTGCATTGGACCTTTTGGTGACTTACACATATTGAGTAGAATTAGCCATGCGTATTTAAACTTTTACATTAACTGATGGAGTATATGCTACATTGAGAGGTTTTCTTGAATGGCTCATGGTCATCGTGTGTTTGTTTCAAGTCAGCTACTATAATTCAAAGGATTTTATTTCTAGAAAGGAAAAATACCTGATTTTTAACACACTACAGGGAACTTTTCAATAATGCTATGGAAGACCTTCCATTTGGGGGTTGTGATTATTTATGAGCATGCCTGTAAGCAGATAATTTAAATTAGACTCTCTGGAAGTTACTTGACTGTGTAAGGTATGTGTCACATAACACAATTTACATCAATGATAGACCGCATATACCACAGTGGTATCAATTAATGACATTATATCATTTGATGACATCATAGCCAACTTTGTATAAATATACTCAGTGATTCTCACAAAAAATGAAATTGCCTAATGATGCACTTCTCAGAATGAGTCCTTGTCATTCAGCAATCCATTGAATTGATTTTATGTTTGAAGGTTAAAAGTCAAATTATTTGAAATCTTAAAAAAAAACCCAGAACCTTATTCCTATTTCTAAGCTACCTTTAAAACCTTAGGTATGTTTATGAGAGGACATTAGCCATGGAAGTAAAGCTTTCCACTGATACCAGAATGATTTCTTTTCTTTCTTTAAAGAAAATGGCACTGTAAACACAGATAATAAAGCTTGATTAAAAAAGATACTTAAATATTTATGAAATGGCCTCACAAAGGCAAAATACAGAATTAATTGGCCACAGCCATCTGCCTTAATTAAGTATGTTATAGATTTTAATCAGTGCATACTTAAAAGATAGGGCTGACAAATTTAATATGGTTAGTATTAATTTTCAAGATTGGTTTATTTTCACTGATAATAGTAAATATAGTTTTTTTTCATTGATAATACTAAATCACAGAAACTTGAAACAGATGTAAATACTTGACTTACTAAAAATGGAATTCTTGGAAAACTAATAAAGAGAATTATTAAATGGTTTCCAAACTTTGATATTAACTCTTTTCCCCCAGAAATCTGAAATTAAGAGCTGAACCAGTCCCTTTTTCTGCTTAGAGTTGTCATAAACTTTAACCACTAATTAGTTTGATATGGTCTACTTTTATCTTTGTCTGTTGTGAAGCCTTAGGTTTTGTTTTGCTGTTGTTTTTAAGATGTATGGACATTATTCATAAGTAAGAACAAAAGAGTAAAAGACGGCATTCTTCTGTGGGTATGTGGCAGATCATTTCTCATTGTACAAGTAAGATATTGCAAACAAGTCTGACTGCAATATTTAGGAAAGACTAAACTGGAAACGTCCCAGAAGACAGGGCTTGAAGAGACCTGAGAAGTAGAACAGTGATTTAAAGAAAGTCTAAAATAAACAGATGTTTTCATCCTGAAAAGACCAAGACTGAGAAGGGATTTCATTGAGAAGTATAAAATCCTGATATATCTGGAAGGACAGGGCTCAGTGACATTTAAAGAAAACCATCTTTAGACTTGGTAAATAAAGTGTTAATTTACAAAATAGCTAATACATTAAATTTATAATTAAATACAGTTAATAAAGGCACATATACAAAACGAGTTTGGATAGGAAACATGAATGACATGTTATGGCAAGTTACAAGGGAAGTTAGCAACATTGGGATGCTTTTCTTTTTGCTTCAGAGTTTTATGCAGGGCTTAACAATGATGTGATGATTTAAAAAAATTGATTTGTAGCATTTGCTGATTTCCATGGTATAAATAAATGCTCAACATGAATGATTTCAAGCTACTATTAGTTTAGCAACTGACTTCCCCAATTCTTCAACATTTAACAATTGCTTTTGCAACCTGCTAGCACACTGTTGATAACTTGTTTTAAGAAGTTTACAGGCAAAGTCATTGTCAGACAAAAGATTGTCCCAGTTGAGTTATTAATTAAGAAACCTATAGTATTTCCCTAAACCAGCATAATTGGATTAAATGATGATTTTTAAACTGTAATTACATCTTTTTTTCTCATTTATGTGAACCTGTCATTTTATTTTTCTCCATCCATCCATCTATCCAGCCATGGCCTATTATTTATTCATGTGATATGCCATGTGGTTTTTTAATTCTATTGCTTTAACAAATTGGGTAACTTATAAAGAATAACAGATTATTCACCACATAGTTTTGGAGGCTCAGATGTTCAGGATTGAGTGGCCATCTGATGAGAATGGCTTCTTACTGGTGGGAGTTCTGCAGACACCTGAGATGACACCATTTATCACAAGGAAAGAGGACCTCACACAAGAAATAGAGCCACAGAGTCTTTGTAATAACTTCCCTGGACATAGGCCATTGACCCATCAACTCACTATCCATGAACTGACTATTCCATTAATAAGGACAGAGCCCTCAAGACTGTAGTATCTAAGAGCTCTAACTGGCTGTGGATTTGAGGAGCACAGGCATCTAGTGCACTTCCCAATTACTGTCAAGTCTCTTTCTTTTTTTAGCTGCTCCCCAAGTGTACATGGTTCTTGCTAAATAAATGCAAAGTTGAAAGAAATTATATGAAAAAATAATAGCAAGACAATGACTTAGAATTAAATAATGTAATAGCTTCATGTAAACAAAATGAGCAATTTCCAGAGGCTTTTATATACTTCCACCAATGCACTGAGAAAATTAATGATTGTATATTTGTTCTAAAAAGTGTTAAATTGCTTAGCTCTTTACAAATAAAAGACTTGATTAGTAATTAACATCAAGGCCTTCATTGCGTAAAAGGGTATTAGTTAATGTCTTGTCATAAAATAGGAAAGATTAAAATTAGAAAAGATGAAGAGCTAGAAGCTCTTTCAGCCTGCATAACATCTTTCACCATACTAAAACTACATTTACTCTTCTGGAGATGTTTTTAGTTAGTCATTTGTGTGCCAGCTTCATGGTTGTCTTTCTGGGATAACCAATAGTTTGGTCTTTGGTGATGTAGGTGATGAATGGAACTGGTTCAAATCAGTAGCTGGGTTTTAACTAGGAAGAAATTTCATTGATGAAAGACTTGTTCTCAGCTAAAGATGCTGCTTTCAGCTAGTTAGCTAATCAATAAAAATTAGAGTGTGCAATGCTGATATACTTACCAATTTCACAGAAATAAGAATTTCCTTTTGCTAAAATGTAAAAGACCAATAAACAACAACAAAATGAGACACAGAATATTTCTGATTTCACTATCTTTAGACAAATAAGTAAAATGTTATCAAGATGTCTGTAGAAGATACATGTAGAACTTCCTGAGGCACATTGTTTAAGTCATTAGATGATTACTTAATGTACCACTATTATTTATTACTAAAATAATAAATAATAAATTTCAAACATTTGCATACAAATCCTGAAGCTTCCTTCTACATACAGATTTCAACCTAAGAAAGAATTGGAAGTGGTCTTGTGATAGTGTTCATTCATTCTTGTAAACATATGTTGTTATGATAACAATGGTTATCACAATGTAAATTCTCAATAAATGAGTATAAAACAGATTTTTTTAAGAAATATTAAATAATAAAATATTATCCTCACCTTTGTTGATTTAGTAATGATTTTGTTATTCAGATTTCTTCTGTAGATCCAGGTGATAAATATTAAAAATCATAAAAAGTATGATCTTAGATAGTATACATAATTTTGCCACATAATCACTGCTTATAGTGTTATTAATTATTTACAATATTTGATAGTGATGGAAAATATTTTCATCAGAGCTGACATAGCCACATAATGTCATTTATTCTTTTTTTTATTCATTTATTCACATGTGCATACATTGTTTGGGTCATTTCTCCCCGCTTCTTCCCCTCCCACCCTGTACCCCTTTCCCCTCTCAGTTCAAGGCAGGTCCTGTTCTGCCTTTATCACTAGTTTTGTTGAAGAAAAGAGACAAGCCTAATAAAGAAGACAGAGTGTTTTTGCTAGTTGAGTTAAGGATAGTTAACCAGAAATATTCCTAGCATTGCTTTCGTGTACATGTGTTATAACCCATGTTGATTCATCTCTAACTGATCTTTACCCTGGTTTCTGATCCCCTTCTCATGATAACCTCTGTTGCTTTAAGGTTTCTGTATTAGCTCCTCTGGAGTGGGGACATCAAATACTTTCATGTTTTGGCTTTTCTACCTATTTCTATATCACCCATATGTGCTCTCCCCTTATCGTGTGATCCAAGTCCAACCACATTGCAGCATTTGCCCTAGATCTAAAGTCCACATATGAGGGAGGACATATGATTTTTGGTCTTCTGAGCTTGGCTGACCTCACTCAGAATGATATTCTCTAGTTCCATCCATTTACCTACAGATGATAAGATTTCATTCTTCTTCATGGCTGAGTAAAATTCCATTGTGTACAAGTACCATATTTTCTTGATCCATTCATCAATAGTGGGGCATCTTGGTTGTTTCCATAACTTGGCTATTGTGAATAGTGCTGCAATAAACATGGGTATCCAGGTGCCTCTAGATTAACCTGTGTTGCATTCCTTTGGGTATATCCCCAGGAGTGGTATTGCTGGATCATATGGCAGGTCTATGTTTAGATTTTTAAGAAGTCTCCAAATCTTTTTCCAGAGTGGTTGTACCAGCTTGCATTCCCACCAACAGTGGATTAGGCTCTTTTTCTCCCCACATCCTCGCCAATACATGTTGTTGGTGGTGTTTTTGATGATGGCTATTCTAACAGGGGTGAGGTGGAATCTTAGTGTGGTTTTGATTTGTATTTCCTTTATGGCTAGAGATGGTGAGCATTTTTTCATGTGTTTTTTTGCCATTTGACTTTCTTTTTTTGAGAAAGTTCTATTAAGTTCAGTTGCTCATTTTTTAATTGGTTCATTGATTTTAAGAGAGTTTAGTTTCTTAAGTTCCCTGTATATTCTGGTTATCAGTCCCTTGACTGATATATAGCTGGCAAATATTCTTTTTAAATATTTTTAAAATATATTTTATTTTATTGTTTTGCATTTACTTAAATGTTTATATATTATTTAGGTCACCCCACCACCAGCTCCTCCAGGTAGAACCCATTCTGCCCTCTTGTTCTCCCATATTGTAGAAGAAAAAGATACAAGATAAGAAAAACATGGTGTTTTTGCTAGTTTGAGAGAAAGATAGCTATACAGGGAGATTCTTTTTGTTGTTTCCATGCACATGTGTATTACAACTCACATTGGTTCATCTCTACCAGACCTCTTCACTACTTCCTGGTCACCTTCCCATAGTGGCCTCTTCCAGTTTAAGATTACTATATTCACTCCTCTACAGTGAGCACTTCAACCACATTCAAGTTTTAGGTTTCTTTCCCTTTCCCTATCCCTACTGTGTATTGTCTCCCTTTAGTGTGTGACCCATTTATTCTTGAAGTAACAGATAGTAAAGGAATTGAAGTAAATGAATCAGTGGCAATTTAAATGAAGTGAAATATTTCTTTTGAAGGGGAAATGTCAAACTGTTGAGATGAAGTACCTTTTCCAAAACTTGTTATCTTAGAGAAGTTTAGTTTCCAGTGGTAATTATTTACTGCTGATACAGGACACTTCTTCTTTGTGTTCTTGATATACATGTGCTTATGGCTGTGTTGGCATGTTCTCATCCTTGGCTGGAATGGGAGCTCTCTGGGTAAGCAGGGGATTGTGCAAAACGTTGACACTGCAGATTGCTTCCCAACAAGCAGGATCCCCTAACTTGAAGTTTTATGACGATGGAGAATATTGCATGGCCACTACATGGCCATACCTCAGCCTGCTGCATGTAGGCTTGGTGTTCTCAGCCTTCCAGAAGTCTTTAGAGGCAGGAAGAACAGGGTGTAGGAGTAGAGTCAACATGAGACTTTGGAAATTTCCAAAACCACTGGTAGAGGACTTCAAATACCATATCAGACAGCACCATAATTGACGAGGAGATGATGTCCCTCTGTAATTGGAAGAGTGGGGAGAATAACTCATGCTTTTCAATCTGCTCAGTTATATAGGACTCATCACTAATGTTAATTTAAAAATGCAGAGATTACAATAGATGCAGAAAAACCCTTTGATAAGATCCAACACAATTTCATGATAAAAGCTCTAAGAAAACTAGGAATAAAAGGAAAGTACCTCAACATTATAAAAGCTATATATGAGAAACCTACAGCCAACATTATACTTAACAGAGAAAAACTGAAACCATTCCCTCTAAAATCAGGAACCAGACAAGGATGCCCACTATCTCCACTCCTATTCAACATAGTACTGGAATTCCTAGCCACAGCAATTAGGCAAGAAGAAGGAATAAAAGGAATACAAATAGGTAAAGAACTGTCAAAATATCCCTATTTTCAGATGACATGATCCTATACCTTAAAGACCCAAAAAATTCTACTCAGAAGCTTCTAGACATCATAATAGCTACAGCAAGATAGCAGGATATAAAATCAACATAGAAAAATCATTAGCATTTCTATACATTAATAATGAGCAAACTGAAAAAGAATGGATGAAAACAATTCCACTTACAATAGCCTCAAAAAAATCAAATACCTAAGTGTAAGCCTAACAAAAGATGTGAAAGACCTCTACAAGGAAAACTATAAACTTCTGAAGAAAGAGATTGAGAAAGACTATAGAAAGTGGAGAGATCTCCCATGCTCATGGATTGGTAGAATCAAAATAGTAAAAATGTCTATACTCCCAAAAGTAATCTACATGTTTAATGCAATTCCCATCAAAATTCCAATGACATTCATTAAAGAGATTGAAAAACCTACCTTTAAATTTATATGGAAACACAAGAGGCCACAAATAGCCAAGGCAATACTCAGTCAAAGAACAATGCTGGAGGTATCACGATACCTGACTTCAAACTATATTACAAAGCAATAATGACAAAAACAGCATGGTACTGGCACAAAAACAGACATGAAGACCAGTGGAACAGAATACAGGACCCAGATATAAGGCCAGACAACTATAACCAACTGATCTTTGACAAAGGAGCTAAAAATATATGATGGAGAAATAGCAGCCTCTTCAACAAAAAATGCTGGGAAAACTGGTTAGCAGTCTGCAAAAAACTGAAACTAGATCCATATATATCACCCTATACCAAGATTAACTCAGAATGGATCAAGGATCTTAATATCAGACCACAAACTCTAAAGTTGATACAGGAAAGAGTAGGAAATACTCTTATTAGGTATAGGTAAGAACTTTCTCAACGAAACCCCAGCAGCACAGCAACTAAGAGACAGCATAGATACATGGGACCTCATAAAACTAAAAACCTTCTGTTCATTTAAATAAATGGTCTCTAAACTGAAGAGAACACCCAAAGAGTGGGAGAAAATATTTTCCAGCTACACATCGACAAAGGACTGATAACCAGAATATGTAGGGAATTTAAAAAACTAAATTCTCCCAAAACTCATGAACCAATAAGGAAATGGGCAAGTGAACTAAACAGAACTTTCTCAAAAGAAGAAATTCAAATGGCCAAAAAACACATGAAAAAATGCTCATCATCTCTAGCAATAAAGGAAATGCAAATTAAAACCACACTAAGATTCCACCTCACCCCTGTTAGAATAGCCATCATTAGCAACACCAGCAACAACAGGTGTTGGCTAGGATGCAGGGAAAAAGGAACCCTCTTACACTGTTGGTGGAAATGTAAACTAGCACAACCACTCTGAAAAAAAATTTGGAGGCTACTTAAAAAGCTAGACATTGATCTACCATTTGATCCAACAATACTATTCTTGGGGATATACCCAGAAGACTGTGACACAGATTACTCCAGAGGCACCTGCACACCCATGTTTATTGCGGCACTATTCACAATAGCCAAAGTTATGGAAACAGCCAAGATGCCCCACCACTGACGAATGGATTAAGAAAATGTGGTATCTATACACAATGGAATTTTATGCCGCCATGAAGAAGAACGAAATGTTATCATTCGCTGGTAAATGGATGGAATTGGAGAACATCATTCTAAGTGAGGTTAGCCTGGTCCAAAAGATCAAAAATCATATGTTCTCCCTCATATGTGGATATTAGATCAAGGGCAAACACAACAATGGGATTGGACTTTGAGCACATGATAAAAGCCAGGGCACACAAGAGAGGGGTAAGGATAGGTAAGACACCTAAAAAATTAGCTAGCATTTGTTGCCCTTAACACAGAGAAACTAAAGCAGATACCTTAAAAGCAACTGAGGCCAATAGGAAAAGGGGACCAGGAACTAGAGAAAAGGGTAGATCAAAAAGAATTAACCTAGAAGGTAACACACACACACAGGAAATTAATGTGAGTCAACTCCCTGTATAGCTGTCCTTATCTCAACTAGCAAAAACCCTTGTACCTTCCTATTATTGCTTATACTCTCTCTTCAACAAAATTAGAGATAAGGACAAAATAGTTTCTGCTGGGTATTGAGGGAGTGGGGGAGAGAGGGAGGGGGCTGAAAGGGTGGTAAGGGAGGGGGTAGGGACAGGGGGCAGAAATGACCCAAGCATTGTATGCACATATGAATAATAAAACAATAAAAAAAAACGCAGAGATTAGTAACTATGTGCATATGCATACATGCCTATGTTGGAGCATATTTGTCTAACTTTGTAAAACAAATCCCACAGAGCACATGCAGTAAAGAAGTTCTGGCTACTTGTCAAGTGGTTTTCTATGTCATCTGAAGCATAGCAACTTTCTGCAAAGAGAGCTATACTTTATGTATTTTTATAAGGAATTTGAAGGAAGGACTGTGTTTCTTTTTTCAAAAACACTTCTCTGAATTTACCTGAGCTGAACATTGTGGCCTCAAAGCTTTTACAACCTTTTATTTCTGTGAATGACAGTGTTCCTACCCACAACCAGTGATCAAGCACTGTTTTCAAGTAATGAGAATCATTTTCTGAGACTATTTTGTTCCATGCCTGAGAGTTTCTGATAAATTCTTTAAAATCCTTCAGCCTTCTTTTCTGAAAGTGTAAGATCAGAGGATATTTGGTGGCAATGTGATTTGGGCATCTTGGAAGTATATTAGGTAAAAAACAAGTTTTGGGTTAATAAAAGATAATTTTGAATAGAGTGAATTTTAAGATAAGAAATCCAGCATAATAACTCCTTTGCAAAGACTCTGTTGACTGTGGCAGTCTTTGCAAAATGTCTAGGGAATGATTTCTGGCTATGGTTGCCAAATTATGTACATAAATAGGTGCTGATATTGGAGTTGGGAGATAAAACTACTCTGTGCAAGATAATGTCCAGCCACACCTGGTATGCAGGCAGAAAATACTGTTGTCAAAGAAAAATTTGGACTTAAGGAGAGGCTTTATTAGAAAAGATGGATTATTGCAACAGCAAGGAAAGAACTATTGCAATAGAGAGAGGGAACAACATGGAGTTCTCTCTAATCATGAGATCTGCCCATCTCAAAGCTTAAAGGAAAGGGTTTCCTTTTATAGTGAAGAATAAGCAAGACAATAATGAACCAGGCTTGGGAATTATAATAAGTGATAGTGGTATGATTTGACAAACAGTAAATCTGATAATATTTTACTCCAAACCAGCTTACTCTTTAGAGTAACCGTTAAGAAGGTGTCATGTGTTGCTTCACAATGAGGCTGACCCATAATTCAGAGGCTAAAGGGAAGGAAAGAATCTTAAACAAAGTTTGGGTAGCAGGCAATTTTTTTTTTCTGATTGGCCAACTAGATATTTATGAGGCAAAGAATGGAGACTTGGAAGGTCGATGTTTAGCTTTGTTCTAGAAAATCAAGGAATCCATGAATCTTACTTAAGCTATATGAGGGAAATGTGTTTCTTTGCAGTAAGTCATTTCTGGGAACACATGTAGTGGGAAGATTTCTTAAACTTCACTGTTATTATTTTTCCCTAAGATCTCAGGGCTCTGATAAAATTCACTGGCAATGAGAGGCAGTGCAGAATAGCAGTTGGTCTAGGGCTCCATAGACTCATTGGAGTGTCTGGAAGCATGGTCAGAGCTCAATAATTGGGAGCCCTGAACAGATGGCGTGCTGTGATAATGCAGACAGTCCAGGCAACAAAATGCCTGCGTAAGGGTTATTTGTCACAGACAATAGGATCTCAGGTCCAGGGCTGGAGTTCGTGGGCAAGAATTCATTCTGTAGAGATAGTGTTGAAAGAGAGATGGCGTCCCAAATCTGAAGATACATGGGGGAATCCTAGTTTCTGAAGTAGAAAAGCATTTCTACATGAAGTAACCAAGATATCCAAATTAACAAATCAAATGTAGGTTGGAAGTCATTAGAAATAACACTTCTCCCTTCCAATTGACCTAAGACTCTGAAATTTAAAAGTGATTCAGCTCTTGTGGACTTGGACAGGGATGTGTAAGGAAAGAGAGAAGAAAGAGTCTGGTGCATACTGTCTTTAAAAAAAAAGGAGTACTCTTAAAGAAAACCAATTTATTTTCAGCCAGAATAATAGTCTAGTGTATCACGAACCCCTATTATTTCCATACTATATACTTTGGAATTTCTTTTTGTTTTATAGGTCAACATCCTGAGTCTCATACGGGAAAGCATAGTTAAATTTAGGAAGGAAATAGAATATAAATAGCTATTTTAAAGAATTGTATGGTTTGAAAAATTACATGTCAAAATTGAGAATGTAAAAGTTAGGTTCTTTTGGGTTTCTCTACTTTAAATTTCTTTTCTATTTCTCCTGTGTTGATAGCATTAATGTTGAATACTGAATGGTTTTTTTTTTGTTGTTCCAAATTTAAGTATAGTGTTTATATGCAATATGGAGACTTTATAAATGAATTGTGGTTTACCATTTAGTTTCCTTAGGTAATCTTAAATATTTAAGTATCTTTCCATATACAAATATAAATGCAATGTGAGAGAAAAGTCCAGTTTTATTTCATTTATTCATAAGCATATTTGTGGAAGTTTCATGTATGGGAAGAGAACATTATTCTCCTGACCTTATATAACACAATCTGAAGGATGAATTCAAATATTGCAATTACCTCAGAGCTGCTCTCTGTTGTGGTCTAGTAACCCTGCATTATTGTATTTAGGTTGCAAATATTTAAAGAGGACACAATATTCTCACTAATAAGATTTCTCTGCTGAGTGCTGTCTTACATAATTTTGTTGTGACTGCTAAAATACCTATCTTGATACCATGTCGTGATGTTCCATATCAGTAGAAAACAGTCTTAGAGAGTTGCAGTTATATTTTATGGAATTTTGACAACCCAATTCTTAAAATGCTGTCTTATTCATGATCAGATCAGTACATTTTTTGATGGTTTAAATTTTTAAAAAATTCTTAAAATAGAGTGTTATTTATTTAATCCTCATGCATTCCAATCAATTTTTAAAAATTCAGAATTCTAAATATTATAACATGTTTTCTTCTACACATAGGATGTCAAAGACATACTGAAAGGTTCTTTCCCTTTTGCCCTGAACACAACCTACTCTCTGATCTCTGCTTCCACTCAGTCTCCACCTCCTCTTTCAAGATATGGTTCAAAAAAACGTTCCTAGAATAGACACTCTTGTCTGCTTCTCTAATACCACCTCCCATTTCTTTCCATTTGTGTACCATGCTTGTCATCCTGAAGCACAAGAAGGACCATTAATAATCAACAATGGTACTAGTGAGATATGATTTTAAGTGTATATGCCTTTGTAATACTGTTCTGTGTTCCTGTCAAGATCTCATCTCATTTTCTTGATGAACTCCCACTAAACATTTCTCTAACTTCCTAAGGCAGAGTTTGCCACTGTCGTCTTTGCAGTATACCTTACGTTTAACTCCATTTAAAATCAGTTCTTTCAAATTGCATTTCTCTTTTCTTATTTTTGTGTACTCCACTGCATGAAAACTCCATGATGTTGGAGGGTCCAATCTTGTTCCTGTTTGCATGCTCAGTACTTCACCTTGCATAGTTCCCTTTTGATAGCTTATCAATGAGTACTTACTGAATTAATTAATGAAAAGATTGTTTTCAACAATTGTCCTTTTAATGGAATGACAAGGGTTAAACTTTAGTAAATCAACGTTCTTGGAAATTATTCTTAAATATAAACCTATGAAGATATAAAGTCCTGTAAATGTGATGCTTTTAGTTGATAGATATGTAAAATGTCATTGTTTTTTAACCCACTGCTATGGTTTGGATATGATTTCTCTCTCCCAAAGTTCTTATGCTGGAAGTTTGGTCCCCATTGTAGCAGAGTAGAGATGGCAGATTCTTTAAGAGGTGGGGCTTAGTAGGAGTTTCTTAGGTCACTGTGGCCTTTGCCCTCAGAAAAAATTAATGCAGTCTTCATGGAACCCTCATTAGTTCCTACAAGAGCCAGTTGTTGTAGAAGATCAAGCCTGGATCCCTCTGTCTTCCTGTCCTACCAGGTGGTCTTTCTATCTCACATGTGCTTCTACTATAATATCATTTATCATGAGGCTCTCATCAGAAATGAGATGTTGGCCTTTGAATCTCTAGAACTATGAGCCAAATACCTCCAGTGTGTTGTCTTAGCAACTGAAAATGGAACAATATTATTATAGAATTAATAATCATACTATCATACCACTAGCATGATTTTAATTCATATACATTAGACAATCATCAAGCATTTTAAAGTATTAGATTATACTACAAGCACTGCATTCATGGTTATGAATAATAATTAAATATGAGTTTACAAAAACATGCATACAACTATTATATATGTATCTAAAAACATATAACTCTATTCTGTGTATTTATCATCTATCTCTCTGTCTTTTAGTCACTGAGATATATTCAGAATGTATTTGGAGATAGGAAAAATACGACCACTTAATGGTGTTTAACAGTTACATATTTATGAAAGTGAAAGTCAAACATGTATTAGATACATTCGATGGATGGGTAAAGAAGAAAAAATTATTTCTTCATCGAGGAATCATAGAAGTTTCATAAAGAGGTCACTTTTACATGGGCTTTTGGTGATGACTAATACTTTTCCAGGAAGAAGATACCATTCCCTACAAAAATGAGCTGAGCATGCTGAGTGTGTTTGGAACTCTGGAGCCCAGGTCCCAGGGGATGTGGTCCCAAGGTACATTAGAGGAAATGAGTGCACAAAGATGGAGAAGAACCAGTTCTCTGAGAGTCTTACAACAAAAACATAACAATTATGTACAAAAAGTCTTTCCTTGTTTGAGCTAAAGTAAAATGTAACTTTTCTTTTGTATTTGTGTTTGGATGAACTGCTTCATTTTATTAGTAGGAGTTTTAAAAGAAGTCATTAATATATTACAAAAAATGTACTTGCC
This sequence comes from Castor canadensis, assembly GCF_047511655.1. NCBI lineage: Eukaryota > Metazoa > Chordata > Mammalia > Rodentia > Castoridae > Castor > Castor canadensis. The sequence continues at coordinate 70,161,117 of NC_133399.1, read as the reverse complement.
AAACAAAGAAGACGCTAAAATAAAGCCCAAATCCAAAAACCAACTGTAAATTCTTCTTAGTTTAGTATTATGATCATTTTTCATAGTGTGCATAAAATACAATGTTTGGGTGTGATTCCTTAAAACAACTATGTATAATAGTTAAAACAACTATGCATAATATTTTAATATTGCCTCTATTTAAATCCATACTAGATTTTCCAGAATTTATTTGCCGAGCATTAACTTTTGTACAGATTTCTTCTAGCAGCAAAATTTATGGATTTTTTTTCATGTAAATGCATACTCCTTTTTTTAAAGATCATAATTGCATTCTCTTGTCTAGGTAATGGATGAATTTGAACTAAAATGGAATCACATTGTTTGATCAATCTTATTTTCCTTTTTGGTATTTCTTGCCAGTGCTCATGCCTCATAATGATTTAAAAAATTAGATTGGCACAAGAGCAACTGGACAACCACAAAACTAGTCAGAATTGGCAGGAGAAGTCAAGAGCTTGGCTGTTATTTTGGCATTGACTTTCATAATTGAAGAGGAAGCCTTCAAATAAGTAGATTCTTCCAGTATTTCGGGTTTCAAGAAGGCTTATCTTAAAATTATTTTCTATTTTTAAATAAGCCATGACTATTCATTGCTGGAAGAGCTGCCCTGGCATTTCACATTTGATCTACATTGCTCAGAACTGCTAGTCTTCAAAACCAACACTGAACTCTACCCCAGCACTGGGCTGCAAAAACCATTTCAATAATTAAGGTTTGTAGTCTCAATTCTCACAATTTGAAATTCTTTAATGCCAAAATTTATTTGTTTCTCAAAATAAACTAATTCCCCTATTTTTTCTCATTCTGGTAATACAATGTAGTAAGGAAGTTTATTTTTAGGATATTGGAGCAGGCTCATTCTTTCTCAAGTTGCAATTAAAATAATTGCTATCTTTTGCATGGATTACTATGGTAGTATTTTAACTAATCTTCTGGTATAAGCATCCTCTACCTTAACCATTTCTCGCATCACTACCACAGTTATCATTCTAAGATACAAATATCATGATTTCTTTTTCCTACTTAAAATCTGGAAGTGGATCACTGAACACAAATTAGAAACTTACTAGTAAGTCTGCAAAGCCATTCATGCTTTGTCCACCTGCCTGTCATTCTCTTCTCAACCCACTTCTTTCCCTTCTGTAGGATGTCTTCTGTATCTCAGTTTTCATTTTGTTAACTTTATTTTGTTCCTATGGTCTTGCATGCCATATATTTCCCTCCAGAAAGCTGTATTTGACATTCTGAGCTTGGGATGATATTGTGGCAGTGTCTTGCCATAGTTATGCTCATCCCGTTATACTTCCTACTCATTCTATATTTCCCCAAATTTGGTAGAAATTGTGAGGGTAGGGGCTATTCTTCTTTATTAATTATAGAATTCTTGTACTTTAGAAGGTATTCAGAAAATACTTATTTACTAATTACTAAATTTAGTATTTATTTATTTATTAAATGGATTGGATGAGAAATGTGAAAAGCACGAAATCGTTAAGACACCAAGTTCTTGTCATATAACTAGTTGAAGAGCTTTCATCAACTTACTTTAACCTCAGATGTGATATCAGGAAATCTGGCTTACTTAGATTATATATACACTTTGCTTTAAACTTCTATGATTCCATTATATGACTAAGCAAAATTTACTGAGAACAATCGTTTCTCAGATGGCAAGGGTTATTGGTTCTAGGATCACCTGCCTTTGGCCACTCAAATCCTTTCTTATAATATAGTATAATATTTACATATAAACTATCGATCGATATCCTCCTGTTGAAACCAGCCTAATTGAAAACATCTCTAGATTACTTATTTAATAAAATGCAAATGCTATACAAGTAGTTATATTGTGATAACTTGAAGGGAAATAACAAATTAAAAGAATCTGCACATATTCTGTGCAAGTGCATTTTTTCTAAATATTTTCAATCTGCAGTTGAGTGAGTTCATAGATATGAAACCCATGAATATGGAAGGCTAACTGAAATATGTTTTCCCAGAAAAGTATTACATATTAAATGCAGTCCAATAGATATGAAAATAAAAGCCCTAATAATCTGGTTGTGAAAGAAGTTCTGAATATGACAAGTAACAAAAGTAAAAGGTATAAGTCCTTATAAAATATTTAACTCCTCATATTTGCCGAAGAAAAGGAACCAAAGAGTGGAAGAATCGATTGTTGTTGAGAAATACTCTTGGAAGAACGTGGCAGTACTTCCTAAAGTTAGAAAATTCCTTATAATGAGACTGTAGTATGAAAAATGATATCAGTGTCATACCTGTGAGCCTTTTATACCACCAGCAAGGCATTAAGGCTTCACAAAATGGGATTCTCTAGGTACAGAGCAGTGCCAGAGTGTTACTGAGTGACAAATATGTGCAAGTAGGAGGTTTTGTTTTTAATGTTTTGGGTCAATTTAATTACACTGTTCACTGTACCTGTAAACCTTGACTCAATATTACTCACATTGAAAGCTCAATATTTCCAAATAACAACAATAAAAATCCTTACCCAGGGTAACAATTAGGAACAATGTGCATTGTGATTTTCATTACTTATGCTTAGCTTTTCTAGACTTTGTGCATCCTGTGATAATCATTAGAGGTGAAATTTAGCAGAGGAACTCTTAGTAATATTCACAAGTAATTTTATTTCTAGGAGCTTGAACTTTTAGTAATATAAAAAATCACAAGAGGAAAATTTGGAGAATATCTATAATTGGCCTTAGTTATTCCATGGCATAATATCAATAAATTGCCTAGCAAAGAAAGAGGCACATGCTATACACTCAATAAAATGCTATTGCTCAGTATGTCCTGTTCGCTACCTTCTTGGTCAAGAGTTTATGACATTAAAATATATGTCATTTCAATTTTCAGTTATTTGTGCTTGTCTTTTCCAACCCAGGACTTCATATTCCAGAAAGATATTCTGTAAAAATAGAATATTTCAGCTCATGGGAAAAAAAAACTTTGAATTAACCTAAAAAGTATGGCTGGAAGATGGTTTTCTAGAACAGAAAGAAAATGAAAATCAATTTTAGTTATTAATTTCACTATTTCTAAGTCTTAAATATCCTTTTTTTCCATTTTACTTGTCTAAATTCCTGTCACAATTTAAGATCTTATTCAAAATGCCACCGTTCCTGGTAAGCCTTTACTGGCATCTCCATTTGGAAGAAACAGATATTTTTTTCTTCAAACTCATTGCACTGCCGTGGTTTTGGTTGATTTGTTTTTCCATTACTATTACAGCTATAAGAAAATTGAATTATTTTATTCAATTTCTAAGTTTTAATAAGGAAATGATACCAAAGGTTTGAGTAAATTAGGGGTTGCCTATTTTCATATAAATCTTCTCCGATGTTTGAATTACACTTATGCTACATCCCTGCACAACAATATATCATCCTCTTTCCACAACTGTGTGAATTGAAAGGCTCTTGATACCCTAACTAATTTTTACTTTCTAAGACTTCTCAGAAGGAAACCTCCATTCAGTTAGAAGTTTTTGTTTTCATTTTTTCTAGAGTATATCTTCTTCTGCCACCATAGTAGCATCTTTAAAAATGTGTCTCCTGAACTTTAAAATATCTTCTTCATTGAGATGATTTCCATTCATTCATCCTGCCAATCTACCTATTGCTCAGGTCCAAAGCACTGTCTTGAGTGTTCAGTGGATGCTGAGTGAATCTTCCTGACGGTATTGTGAAGGATAATTTACTCTATGCCACATTTTATAACCTTTGAGATTACAAGGAGAAAGCATCCAGAATGTGTTAATTATTTGTCTAAAACCAGTATACTTTCTAGTCCTGCAAGAAATGCCATTTGTTGTAGCTTATTATTGGAAGAGATTGGAAAGATCTGTGAGGGAGAATGAAAGATAGTGAGATGAGATGAGACAAAGATTTTTTCTGGACAACACCAGTTTGCAAAGCTATGAAATATAACTTTAAATTGAAGAGATGGCTTACAGTAACCAAATGAGGGTCAGATGAAATTGCATCATAAATCCAGTGTGAATATTTATTAATTGGTTTATATTCCCATTATACAATCATTGCCTTAATCCAAAGAAAAAGGGGAGAAAGTGGTTATTTCAAAGCATTTATCTGTTAGCTCACTTATCCACCGTGTTCTGATAAATGAAACCTGACAAGATTCCCAGCAGGACTGCTGTCATGGCGTTGATGCTTCTGATTAGATTCCAAAGAAGGCCATCTTCAGAGGCTGTTACTTGGATTAATTCCCATGACTGGTAACTACCAGCACAGTATGTTTAAAAAGAAATAGTGTTACAAAGCATTCAAATGCAAATAGGACAGTGATTTCATATCATAAAGTTTGAGAAAATTGGGAGAATCAACAAACTTATCTTTGAAAATTTTGTGACTATCTCTTAGAAATTGAAGAGATCAGAGTTTTGTGAGATAAATCAAAAACAGGGCGATTGGCCTAGCATGTCAATTCATTTTCTCAGGAGGCATAATGGAGTCATTATAAAAGTCCTTATCTATTACATCACAAGACAGGATTTCTAAACCTAATACTAGATTGCTAACATTATCACTGTAGTGACTGAAACATCTGGTATACTGAAAAGGAAAGATAAGCCTTATTTATAAATCTGTAAGTTAATGCCACTGTGAAAGAAAAATCTTTGATAACAGTAGTATGATGCCTCTTAAATTAATCAATAAATCTAGTTGGAATACTGAGAAAAATACAGCCTCAAACCGAGATCTATTTGATAGTATTAGTATGAAATATTACATGTGTAGGATGTTGATAGAAACCATCTCAATTAGCATTATGTGAAGTTTTCTTATAGTTTTAAATATAGCAATATATATCATTTTACAATTACATAATCCCCCCCAAAAAACCCACAGACATTTTTTTAATTCACAAAATCTGATTTACCTTTTTTTTATTTATTTACCTCTACTCTTCTCTAGGATTGGTGAGACATTGTTAGACAAATAAAAAAAGTAGAAATGAGACATGTGAAGGCCAGTTGGGGAGAATGTAGTAACAAGGCAGTAATGGGGAAGTGAAGTAGATAAAATGAAGGGTAGGGAAAAAGTAAATTTCTGCTAAGGATAGAGTACATGGTCTCTGATAAAAATGCAAAAAACAACCATATCATTAATGACAAAACTAGTTAGGGGAAGGGAGAAAACTGTTTTTTAACCTAAAAATATCCTGACCCAATTTTATAATGCACGGACATTTTGTAATAGAAAATTAAGAGGATTTTGAAAGGAATTACTTTCTTATTTTAAATGGCTTCCTACCACAAAACTATTTTTAATGTTCATTGTTATTTCTATCAGTTGTTTTATTTAGAGTTTAACAAATGGCTTATTAAACCTTATAAAAGGGTATGAACTAAAGAATGCATGTCTGAAGAAATGTCAAATCGTAATCTATTACATGTTTAATTTCCCAAGTGCCTTCTCCAATAAGCAGTGAATTGGATAAATATGTCTAACTTATAATTTAGAAAGTCTATGAAAACCTCAGAGATCTTCTCTGTGAAATGTGCACCATTGCATCAGGAATGTATCTATACTCCTTTCAAAATCCAGTGCTATAGCAGTGGGCACTGAATTTTGAAAAGGCATATATTTATAACTATTCAGAGCTGATCTGCGAGGAGTTACATGGTGATAATGACCTGTCATAATATGGAAAGCCTGAATTCCTACAGTACCTATCAAAATTTTTCTAATATATCCTTGCTTGGGCAGGGTAGAAATTTTATTCCCATTGTACTCTAAACTAACCCTGATCAGGGGCCCTCAACCTTGTTTTTAATTGAACTATTAACTTCATTTTTTGAAAAAAAGACCCTTTCAGTGGCCCATTAAAATACCTTATATTTGACATCTCTCTCACATGCATCTGCACACAGACATGTTTATACAATCTGTCTCTTAGAAGACAGAGAAAATAAATACCTGAGCAGGGTAATGCTCAACCACAGAGCTCTCAAGAGAGGGTAAGTCCTGGCATCTTAGACACTTTATCATTTGAGCCACTTCCTCAGATCTTTGCTTTTTACTTTTTTTTCAGGGAGGGTCTTATGTCTCTCCACCACCACCCCTGGCTGACTTTGGACTGTGATTCTCCCACCTATAGCCTCTCATGTACATGGGATAATGTTATGAGCTGGCATGCCAGGCTTATTGGTTGAGATGGAGTTTTGCTCATTTTTTCCCTGGGCTGGGCTTAAACAGTGATCCTCCCAGTTTTCAACTCTCAAGTATCTGGGATTATAAGGGTAAGCCACAATGCCTGGCCTCCCACCTTCTTTCTACCCTCTGCCTTCCTTTGCCATCTGGGAGCCACCACAGAGACTTCAGTACATCTAAGTAGCCCAGGACTAGCATGAAGCCCAAAGATTATTAATTTCTTTATTATTTTAAAAACTACTAAAGAAGGCTGATGGAGTGGCCCAAGTGGTAGAGTACTTGCCTAGTAAGTGTGAAGCCTTGAGTTCAAACCCCAGTACTGAAAACAAAATAAAGCAAAAACTATTCAAGATCTCGAGGACCTTCCACCAATGTCTTTGCCCTATTCAGAAATATAAGTTTGGTCTTAGTACGCAGTGTACTGGTTACATGTTATTGTTTATAAGTTTGGTAAAAAAACATAATTTATTTTCTGAGTGATTACATTATTGGTTTAGTAAACAGGTTTTTATTTTCTTATTCAAGAGAGAGATTTGGGAACTAACAATAACTCACAACATTTATGTAGCATTTTGTAGCAGTTCAGATGCTTGCAAATACATTATTTTAAGATATCCTCACAATTCATGCACATGAATGAAAGGTAGGAAATGCATTGTTTCCAACATGCATAGATAAAGCAAAATATCGGAGGAGTTATAAGCTGCTCAGTATCTCACAGCTAATGAGACTTAAAACTTGATGTTTCACCTTCATACTCTTGTCTTCTGACCTTTCCATCATGCTATGATTGGCTCATAAATTAGTAGCATTTTGATGGAGATAATATTTGTTACAAGGGAGAATCAGGGCTGGGAGTATAGCTCAGTAGTAAAGTTCTTGCCTAGTATATATAAGGCCCTGGGTTTGATTCCCAGCACCACAAGAAAAGAAAAAAAAACAAGAAGAAATTCACACTAAGTGTGTTAGGAACAAATAATACACTTAATCTAGTAAGTGTGGTAATTAAAATGTTACAGGGCTGTAAATTGGAGAATAGTACATTAGCAATGATATAACTCTTATTGTATGGGATATATAAAGTGATGGCAGAACAATTGATGTGCAGGTCCATCTTAGAACTTACCAATCTAGAAAAAAATTGATATTCCTAAAATTACACTTCTATGGATAGTATATAGCTATGATTGCAGTCGAACTGTTTCTGGAACAATGAGTTCTAACATTACTCAATGACAGTGCTTATTTATGTCTAAGTTACTTGCAGTTTTAAAACCACCAGGTAATGAGTTGCTGACACCTTGGGAATGAGGAAAATGATAAAGTGCCAAACAAAAATATTTCAGAGCAGAGTAAGCAACTTGTTTCCACTGAATTTTATAGAAAGTTCAGTATTTTGTCTCCACTTTTCACTCTTCATGTGTGCTCTATAATGTGTATTTCACTTTATGTGATATATTCTTTTCCTTTGCCTCAGGCTTCTCTTCTACCAGGATTATTGAGACACAATTATGGGGTGAGTTTTAATAGAATAGAGCTTACCACTCAACCAAAAAATACTTGAGAAAATCTATTAAGCATTTTCAAGTGAAAGTAAAGCCATTTTTATCCAAAATACTTATTTTAACCCATTTTTCATTGGGTTGTCTTGCATGTGAAGCAATTCTATTTTCTAAAAAAATGTATTAGTAATTTAAGGAACACTCTTATCCAAAAAATTATTGATTTTATGAAAGAAGATTTGGGGCAAAAAGTACTTAATGACCCATTTATTCTAAGCCAATTTTCAGATTTAGTAAAGGTAAATTTTATTGATGACAATACATGAATATAGTTTGGTTTCAATTGACTTACATTCCTTTTATTTATGTTTGGTTCACCCCTCTGTTATTCTCCTTTTTCCTCCTTCCCCTTCTTAAAATAACTTCAACAGATTTCAATACTCCATATTTATACATGTGTAGAAAATACACCAACCATTTCACCTTCCTTTACTCTCTTCATTTACCCTCCTCCTCCCACTAATATCTTCCCTTTAATATGATCTGTTTTACATTCCTGTCCATCACGATTTAAGTGTCTGTTCATTGTTTAGTGGGATTTTTGTCTTGCTTTTTACCCATAAATATATCATACTTTAATCAGTCTAACCCCCACTATTACTCTTTTTACTCTTTTCCCATACCCCACATCTTGGTTCCTAGCAAGGCAAATGGTCTCATTTCTATTACAGATATAGTGCTCACATATTTTGTTTTCCACTAAACATAGCCTCATAGCATGACTCCTCTTCTAAGACCCATTGTTGTGGAGTTCCGGGACTTGTTCTTACCAATGACATGTGCCAGAAGTTATCTGTTCATCTCTTGCTGCCAAGACATTTGAAAGCCATTGTGTCTTTTCCACGCTCTCCTTTGCCCTGTTTCCAGTACCTCTGAAGCCATGTGTAGAGATGATAGAATTCCAAGATGCAGAAGTCTGGATCTCTGAAATTTCCGTAAGACCCTGATGGCCCATCTGATTTTGTGAGAGCCAGAAATAAACTGTTTTCTCTCTCCCTCATTCTTTTTTCTTTTTTAAGCTCTACTGTTTGTCAGATACTTAGATTTGAGACTGTAAAAGCTTTTCAATATAACCAGTTTTATCATAACTAATCTACTACAGTATTATTTCTGTTTTTTTAACTGACCATTTCTTTTTTTTAATTGTTGTGCTGGGTAGGGGTACATTATGGCATTTATAAAGGTTCTTACAACATATCAAATATTTCATACTTGAATTCACCCCTTCACCATTCTCCTTTCTCCCCCTCATCCCCCATTCCTGGAATTGTTTCAGCAGGTATTTTTTTTTCCGTTTACATTCATGTGTATACACTATTTGCACCATAGTCACCCTTCTACTTCCTTTCCCTCTCTTCTCTCCCACCCCCACTGATACCAACCCTCCCTGCCAATGCCCCCAAGGGACCTATTGGGCTGCCCTCCTATTCTCTGATTTTGCAAAAGAAAGGAAAAAGAAATGACACTTTTGCTTGTTTAAAATAGGTACACAGGGAGTTTCCTTGTGGCCCTATTGTATTTTAAGCTTATTACAAACATGCATTAACTTTAATGTTGATTGTGAAAGCTAAAAATTTCCCTTGTCAGTGCTGAGTTAAGAATGACGTACTTGCTCTCTGTCATTCATCTAGGCAGTACTCTTTACTATTTGTACTCTGGTGAATTGAGAGAGTTGAGAAATAGAACAAAACTTGCATACTTTGTCTTAGTCCATTTGTGTAGCTATAATAGAATACTACAGACTGGATAGTTTATTAACAAAGCAGAAATTTGCTTTCTCATAGTTGTGGAAGGTGGGAAGTGTAAAGCAATTCCCTGGCATCTGGTGGAGGCTGTCTGCCTGTGTCATCACATGTAGAAAGCTGGAGGGCAAGAGAGGGCTGAATTGCACTTTTAATCCCATACATGAGACAGAACTCTCATCTACTCATTAACTCTCAAAGGGCACACTTCTGAATATACAGAGTCAAGCTGCTACACTGGATATAAACTCTGGGTTCAGATCTGGTTGTTTCTATTCTTAAGTAATTTTTTTTCCTTCAAGTGTCAGGATAAACTTGGTTTGTACTTTAATAATAAACACAACTCTCCACAGAGCGGTTTTGAAATATAAACATCATATTTTTGATACCCAAATAACTTAAGAATATTAAGAAGCCTGGCTATCTTAATTAGATTCTTTTTGAATCATTTTATAAACAAAAAACAAATTTGTGACCAGATTTGGTAAAACACACCTATAATCCTAGAGGTCAGGAGACTGAAGCAGGAGCCCAAGTTCACTGACAACCTGGATTACATAGCAAGAACATATGTCAAAAAATCAAAAACAAACAAACAAGCAGAAAAGCCACACATTTGTGAAGAGAAAATATCTATTAATATTTTTAACTTTTTTTTATTTATTCATTTATTCATATGTGCATACATTATTTGGGCCATTTCTCACACTGCCCCTCATCCCCTTCCCTCTATACCCCCTTGCTTCCAGACAGAACCTGTTCTGCTCTTATCTCCAATTTTCTTGAAGAGAAAACATAAGCAATAATAACAAAGACAAAGCATTTTTGCTAGTTGAGATACGGATAGCTACACAGAGAGATTCCTAGCATGGCTTCCATGCACAAGTGTATTACAACACAAATTGATTCATCTCTACCTGATCTCTTCACTAGTTCCCGATCACCTTCCCATATTGAGCTTGGTCGCTTTGAGATTACTGTAATAGCTCCTCTGCAGTGGGGACATCAAATACTTTCAAGTTTTGGGTTTTCTACCTATCCCCATACCTCCCATATGTGTGCTCCCCTTTTCTTAATCCATTCATCTGTAGTGGGGCATCTTGGCTTTTTCTGTAACTTGGCTATTGTGAATAGCACTGCAATAAAGATGGGTGTTCAGGTGCCTCTAGAGTAACTTGAGTCGCATTTCCTTGGGTACATCCCTAAGAGTGGGATTGCTGGATCCTATGGCAGATTTATGTTTAAATTTTTAAGAAGCCTCCAGACTTTTTTCCAAAGTGGTTGCACTAGCTTGAATTCCCACCAGCAGTGTATGAGGGTTCCTTTTCCCCTACATCCTCACCAACACCTGTTGGTGGTGGTGTTTTTGATGATGGCTATTCTATCATTGATGAGGTAGAATCTTAATGTGGTTTTGATTTGCGTTTCCTTTATGGCTAGAGATGGTGAGCATTTTTTCATGTGTTTTTTGGCCATTTGAACTTCTTCTTTTGAGAAAATTCTGTTTAGTTCGGTGGCCTATTTCTTTATTGGTTCATTAATTTTGGCAGAGTTTAGTTTTTTAAGTTCCCTGTATATTCTGGTTATCAGTCCTTTGTCTGATATATAGCTGGAAAATATTTTCTCCCACTCTATGGGTGGTCTCTTCAGTTTAGAGACCATTTCTTTTGTTGTGCAGAAGCTTTTTAATTTCATGAGGTCCCATTTGTCCATCCATCTCTTAGTTGCTGAGCTGCTGGGGTTCTATTGAGGAAGTCCTTGCCTATACCTATTAATTCCAGAGTATTCCCTGACCTTTCCTATACTAACTTCAGAGTTGTGAGTCTGATATTAAGGTCCTTAATCCATTTTGAGTTGATCCTACTATAGCATGATAAACATGGATCTAGTTTCAGGTTTTTGCAGACGGATAACCACTTTTCCCAGCAACATTTGTTGGAGAGGCTGTCTTCATCATATGTTTTTGGCACCTTTGTCAAAAATAAGGTGGGCATAGCTGTGTGGATTTATATCTGGGTCCTCCATTCTGTTCCACTGGTCTTCATGTCTGTTTTTGTGCTAGTACCATGCTATTTTTATTGCTATAGCTTTGTAATATAGTTTGAGTCAGGTATTGTGATACCTCCAGCATCGCTCTTTTTGCAAAGTATTGCCTTGGCTATTCAGTCTCTTGTGTTTCCAAATGAACTTCAGGGTAGATTTTTCAATCTCTGTGATGAAAGTCATTGGGATTTTGAAGGGAATTGCATTAAACATGTAGATTGCTTTTGGTAGTGTAGCCATTTTTGCTATGTTTATTCTACCAATCCATGAGCACATGAGATCTCTCTACCTTCTGTAGTCTTCTTTGATCTCTTTCTTCAGGGGTTTGTAGTTCTCCTTGTAGAGGTCATTCACATCCTTTTTTAGGTTTACTCCTAAGTATTTAATTTGTTTTGAGGCTATTGTAAATGGAATTGTTTCCTTATATTCTTTCTCAGTTTGTTTGTTATTGAACAGAGTAATAGAAAAGCAAATGATAGTTGTAAGATGATTTTGTATCCTGCCACATTTCTGTAGCTGTTTATAGTGTCTAGGAGTTTTTGGGTAGAGTTTTTTGGGTCTATAAGATATAGGATCATGTCATCTGCAAATAGGGATATTTTGACAGTTTTTTAAAACTATTTGTATTCCTTTTATATCTTCTTCTTGCTTTATTGCTCTGCCTAGGAATTCCAGGACTGTGTTGAATAGGGGTGGGGATAGTGGGCACACTTTTTTCATTTCTGATTTAGGGGAAATGGTTTCAGTTTTTCTCCATTAAGTATGATGTTGGCTGTAGGTTTTTCATATATAGCCTTTTCAATGTTGAGGCACTTTCCTTCTATTTCTACTTTTCTTAGAACTTTTATCATGAAGTGGTGTTGGATCTTATCAAAGGCTTTTTCTGCATCTATTGAAATGATCAAGTGGTTTTTGTCTTTGCTTCTATTAATGTGCTGTATTACATTTATAGATTTGCATATGTGTAACCACTCCTGCATCCCTGGGATGAAGCTGACTTGGTCGTGGTGAATGATCTTTCTGATATGTTGTTGGATTCGGTTTGCCATTATTTTATTGAGGATTTTTGCATTGATGTTCATTAAGGAGATTGGCCTATAGTTCTCCTTTTTGGCGGTGTCTTTGTTTTGTTTTTGGATGAGTGTAATACTGGCTTCACAAAATGAGTTAGGTAGTGTTCCTTTCCTTTCTATTTTGTGGAAAAGTTTAAGGAGGGTTGGTATTAGTTCTTTTTTAAAGGTCTGATAGAATTTGGCAGAGAATCCATCAGGTCCTGGACTTTTTTGGGGGGTAGAGTCTTTATTGCTGCTTCAGTTTCATTTTGTGTTATACATCTATTCAGGTGATTAATATCCTCTTGGTTCAATTTTCGATGGTCATAAGTGTCTAGAAATCTGTCCATTTCTTCAAAATCTTCAAATTTATTAGAATATAGGTTCTCAAAGTAGTCTATGATTTTTTCCTGGATTTCTGTGGTGTTTGTTGTTATCTCCCCTTTTGCATTTCTGATTTTGCTGATTTGGGATTTTTCCTCTTCTCATTTCATTCAGGTTTGACAGGGGTCTGTCATCTTATTTATATTTTCAAAGAAGAAGTTTTTTGTTTCATTGATTCTTTGTATGGCTTTTTTGTTTATTTCTATTTCATTAATTTCGGCCCTTATTTTTATTATTTCTCTCTTTCTGCTTGTTTTGGGATTTGCTTGTACTTGTTTTTATATGAGTTTGAGATGTAGCATTAGGTCATTGATTTGAGATCTTTCTGTCCTTTTAATATATGCATTCATAGCTATAAACTTTCCTCTTATGACTGCCTTTGCTATGTCTCATAGGTTCCAGTAGGTCATGTTTTCATTTTCATTAATTTTCAGGAACCTTTTATTTTCCTCTTTTATTTCATCAATTACCCATTGGTCATTGAGCAATGTGTTGTTCAGCTTCCAATTTTTTGTATGTTTTGTACTGTTGTTTTTGTTACTGATTTCTAGTTTTAATGTATTGTGATTAATTAGAATGCATGGGATTATTTCTATTTTCTTATATTTGCTGAGACTTGCTTTGTGCCCTAAGATACGATCAGTTCTGGAGAAGGTTCCATTGGCTGCAGAGAAGAATGCATATTGTGCAGAAGTTGGATGAAATATTCTGTAAACATCAGCTAGGTCCATTTGATCTACGGTGTGATTTAGTTCTAGAATTTGTTTATTGATTTTTTGTTTGGATGACCTATCTTTTGGTGATGGGGGGTATTGAAGTCTTCCATTACCACTACGTTGGAGTCTATATATATGTTTTTAGGTCCTTCAGAGTATGTTTGATGAAATTGGGTGTACTGATGTTTGGTGCATAAAGGTTGATGATTGTTATTTCCTTTTAGTCTATTTCCCCTTTTATTAGTATGGCATGTCTTTCTTTATCCCATTTGATCAATGTTAAGTTTGAAGTGTATTTTTTCTGAGATAAGTATTGCTACTCCTGCCTGTTTTCAGGGGCCATTGGGTTGGTAGATCTTCTGTCAGCCTTTCACCCTAAGCAAGTGCTTGTTTCTGTTGATGAGATGGGTCTCCTATAAACAACACATTGTTTGCTTTCTTTTTTAATCCAGTTTGCCAAATGGTGCCTTTTGATGGGAGAGTTAAGACTGTTTGTTATCATTCAGTGTTAGAATTGATAGGTATGTGGTGATTACTGTCAGTTAGTTGTTTTTGTTTAAGGGTTTGATTGTTTGCAGCTGAATTAATGTTACTCTCTGATTCTTTGTCTTTTTTTTCTCCTGTGGTTTGGTGTTGCCTGTCCTTTCATGGTTTTATTTTCACTTATTTTCTGTGTGTATAATTCCTTGAAGAATCTTTTGTAGTGGTAGCTTGGTGGTCATATATTGTTTTAGTTTCTTCTTATAGTAGAAGACTTTTATTGTGCCATCTATTTTGAATGATACTTTAGCTGGGTAGAGTATACTATGTTTGAAGCTGTTTTCCTTCCGTGCCCAAAATACCTCACTCCATGCTCTTCTTGCTTTTAAAGTTTCATTGAGAAATCTCTGATTTTGGTTGGTTTACCTTTGTATGTGAGTTGTTGTTTCTCTCTTACAGCCTTCAATATTCTTTCTCTATTCTCTGTGCTTGTTGTCATAATGATAATATGTCGTGGGGTAGTTCTATTTTGGTCAAGTCTGTTTGGTGTCCTGGAGGCTTCCTGTACCTGAATGGGCATAGCTTTCTCTAGATTTGGAAAATTTTCTGTTATTATTTTGTTGGATATATTATGAATCCCTTTTGTTTGCACCTCTTCTCCTTGTTCAATGCCCATGATTCTCAGGTTTGGTCTTTTGATGGAGTCGATGAGTTCATGCATATTCCTTTCACAGGTCTTGAGTTGTTTGACTAGTAGTTCTTCAGTTTTTCCTTTAATTTCCATTTCATCTTCAAGTTCTGAGATTCTGTCTTCTGCTTGTTCTAGTCTGCTGGAGTGGCCTTCCATTGTGGTTTGTATTTCTATTTCATTCTTTTTTCTGAGGTTTTCCATATCATGGTTCATTTCCTCCTTAATATTGTCAATTTTCATGTTTAATTAAATTATCTCTCTATTTATAGTGTTCTCTGTTTCACTTTTGTGTTTATTTAGGGCTTCTATGACTTTGCTTATTTGTTTCTGTTTCTTCTCATATTTTTTATTTTTGATGTCTTGGAATTTCTTGAGTACCTCTTGTACATTTTTGTTGACCATGTCTAGTAACATCTCCATGAAATCATCAGTGATTACTGCAGGATTTCTTCTTTCAGGATGCTCTTTTGGGCTTTATTGGGTTCCTTGGCATCATTTGTCTTTGTTTTGTTGGAGTCTGGAACTGGATATCTGTTTTCTTCATTGCCCTCTGAACCCTATATTAATTAATTTGGGGCAGTAGAATAGGTTCCATCCCTTTTTCATCTTCCCATCACTCCACTTGGTAATGTGTAACTATGTTCTTGATAGGCTTTTGGTGGATTCGGTCACCTGTTTTCTTTCCCTTGGTTTAGTTTTTGTTTGTGGTTGTGTTGGATTTTTAGTTTACTGTATGGATCCTATTTCTATCCCTGGTCTGCTTGTAATTTAATATTAGCTAACTTACAATAGTAAAAATAACAAAAGAAAATAATAAAAATAATAAAAATGAAGCAACATAGAGAGATGAACAAACAAACACAAACAAACAAGAAACAAAAGAAACAAACAAACACAAAAAACCCTCCTCATTCAGGAACAATAGAATTTCATTCTTAGTAGTTCTGGTGTTACTTCTTCAGCATCCAGTCTTAATGTTGGTATTTAAGCATAGGCTCTGTCTTAGTCTCACCAGGTGGTTGGGGAGTCTCACCGGTTTGTTTGTTTTTTTGTCTTTCAGCAGCAGCTGCTTAGTCAGCTGCTCCTCAGTGAGATGTGGCTTGTCCTAAGGTTTTGATGATCAGCTCTGTAGCCCACCAGCTGTCCTGCTTTGGAGTTGGACTTTCACTGTGTTGGTTTACTGGGGGATTGTTTCTTTGCCTCGCCCCCTGTCTCTGGGGCAAGTTCAGTAATCTCTCAGCTGGATCCTGCTGTCAGCATGTTGTGATGGTTTGCTGATTGTTTTTCAATTTTGCAGTGTCGTTTGACTCTGGATGTTGCTCACTGGCTCATGAGATGAGCTTTGTGGACTGCTACCTGCCCTATTTCAGGCACCGGCTTATCACCCACCCACTGTTGGTCCTTCTGCCTTTCCAGCCTTTGTTTACTGAAAGTTCATGCAGAGATCAGCTCCTTGCTCCTCCCCACTTTTCCAGTGCACTGACAGCACCTCGCCCCTCTGCTGGGTGTTCATTTTCAGTTCCTTATTTATTGTTCAGTTTTTTTTTTCTTTTAGGGTTGGGGTGTCAGTCTGTCCATGGGGGCTATGCTGGTTTACCCCAGAGTGGCTGTGGGAATATCACGTAATGCTTGGTGTGCACCTGTTGGTCTGCCAGATGTCTCCCGAGAAGATTTGGAGCTGGTGTCTGGTGGCATGGGAATCCTCCTATTTTCTCAGTGTAACGTGACATGGAGACGCTTTGTACTGGCTGAGAGTTCAGGGTGTTCAAGTTTTGATTCTTCTTGGTGCTTTATTTCTGCCAAGTGTGGTTCCAGTGTCTCAGCAAGATTTTTGATTTATGGAGCTCAGGCTGTCTGCTTCTGCACCCTAGTTACCATCTTGGATCCTCTCCCTATTAAATTTTTATTTAAACACTAATTTGAATGTTGATATTACCTATCACAGATTGACAAAAAACTGAGGCTATCTAATAAAAGAATTTTATTTTATATCATATCTGACTAAAGATTACAAAAGGAAAATTATTTGAGTCTATGCAACTAATGAGAAAGAAAACAAGGTCAAGATCTCAAGGACGTAGGCATTGGGATGGGGTTCTTTCCTCATTTTACTACAAAAAGGATATCATATTCATATGAAACTTCTTGCCTAGAGGTAGAAATCAGATATTATGATATAAAATAAATGCCAAGATTGCATGAGGGCTACATTAAACAGTAAAGTGAACTTCAATTTTAGCAAGAAACATAAAAATTTGTCTAATTTGAGTCAAGAAAAGGGTGTAAAGGAGGTAAAGCTATCTTTTTTTTTAAAGTTAGAGAAATCTTGTGCTAAATCAAAAAGTGTTGATGAGGCAAAGTCTGGAGAAAAGCCTGAAAAAGGCCTGTTTGACAGACATCAAACATTGTGGGAAATATATGCTCTGTGATGGAACAAAAAGACAAGACTGAGCTCACTGGGAACACATGAAATTGGGGAAGCACATGGATCTGTGATTGTGAGCATTGTTTCTTTTAGGGGAAGGTGGTAAGATTGTAGCAAAAAAAATTAGAGGTAAATTATGAAGGGTCAAGCTTGGAAATTAATTCATAAGCTCCTGGAAGCCTGTGCATCATTTGAAGCAATGGTTTTGGAAAATGACCTGTAGCCAAGCTGCAGGAGGAAGCAAAGTGTGTGTGTGGGGGGGTGGGTGACTGGAAGCAGGAACACAGGGGCACTATTTATATTGCATGGTGCTACTCAGGGAAATGGCATATGACCTGGACGATTGTCAAAGTAATGAGACAGAAGGGACTGATGTTCATAATGTTTGAAGAGGAGGAAATTGCATTTGATTGTTGGTTAGCATTGGTCATAAGTAAGGGATGGAGAAAATGGAAGATGTTTAGAGCCAAAAGTGAAGGCAGAGAAGTTGATATTGACAATTAACTCAACTGAGGATTTATAGGAGAAAAATAGGCTTGTTGGGAAAAAGATAAAAATGGGAAATACAGGTAAATAGAAACACCTGGTGAGGATTTTGAGTTGGAGATATATTAGAGATTTCACATATAAGCACTCATTTATCTTTGTTGCTTACCAAACTGCTGTCAATAGCTACAACTTAGTGACAATTAATTTTTTTGCTCATCAATCAGTAAGTCTGGTAGAATGTGCCAGAGACAGGTCATCTTTGCTCCACACAGCCTCAGTGGGGGCAGCTGGCCTACAGGCTGAAGAATTTACCATCAGAGATGTGGGCCAGAAACCTTATTTCTTCTCCATCACACAACTTGGACTTCCTCATGGCATGGTGGCTAGGTTTCAAGGACAAGCATAACAACAGATAGGAAGAGAAACTACCTGCTTATTAGAGTCTGTACCCAGAAAATGCCTCAACAGCTTTTCCACTGATTTTTATTTGCCACACACTCATTGAACCATGATTCTAGGTGAAGGATATTGTTTGTCCCAATGGGAAGAGTGACAAGACATTTTGTAGACATGTTATTAAATTTCCACAAATTGGAGCTGACAATACAAAAGGTATTTTTGAGGGGTTAGTGTTCCAGAGGCAAGATCTGTATCTAGGGAAATGGTGATTACTTTAAAAGAGAAAGAAGGTCTAAAACTAATTAATATCATATCCATTTAGTGAGTAGAAGAGAAATATGCTAGCAACGAAGAATGAAGGAAAGTTATTTAAAGTTGGGAAGATGTCAGGGCAGTACTCATGGTATATTATTTTATCCTTATCTAGGTTTTTCTTTGTTGTTTTAGGTTTCAGCTAAGTTTTCTCTGTTAAGGATTCAAAGTCTTCTCACATAACTAATTATATTAGTCTTCTTTTCATTACCATAGCAAAATATCCAAGGTAGCCAACATTAAGGCAAAAAAGTTTTTCTGGTCACAGTTTTAGAAGTTCAAAGTTTAAGATTGAGCATACCCATTAGTTTGGCCTCTGGTGAGGGTGGTAGATGCCAATAAATCATGATGGGAGAGTATAGACCAAAAGGTTACATCTAGAATGAGAGTACACAGAAAACAAGTAGGGTCAGACTTGCTTCTTTTATAATAACTGTCTGAGAGAACTCACAGGGTCTCAGTAGAACTATCAAGAAGTCTCACATAACTAACTTCCTAGAGCAGGACCCCAATGACCTAAGTAACTCCCCATAGATTTAACCACAGAAATGTTACACCATTACCTAATCCCAGCATCCTGGGGACCAAAGCTTTAACATATAGACTTTTGTGGGCCACTCAGCATTCAAATGATAACACCAATATTACAAATAAATGTGAATTTTTTAGTTTATCCTTGAAATGCTTAAACCCAATCTCATAAATCAAGAGAGGAGACAGAGAGAGAGAGATAGGAGGGAGGGAGAGAGAATCATATTATTGTGTGTTTAGTTGGTTGTTTTGATAACTCTTGCTAAACCTTCCAAACAACATATTCTTTGGTGCCACACTGCTCTGTCCACTGTAGCCTAGGAACAATGGTGGCAGCAGTCTTGGGTAACCTGTGAAATGTTATATGCACACCTGCTTTGCTTTGCTTTCACTTTGATGAGACCTAACTGTCACAATTCTGTGCTTAAAAGTAACTGAAAGCTCTCTAGTTATCTTTCTAGAAACTCTGAATGTTCAATAATGAATATCATACAGCATCCAATAGGATTAATCCTGGGGATGGATCTGTAAGAACAACCAGATGATCACTGTGAACAAAATTTTGTGAGCTTACAGTTTCTACTTAAAGACTCCAATATCTAATGTATCTCCCTAATAATCTTATAATACTTCTGACACTGTAAGAGTCCTTTTGATGCAATTGTGGAGCTCTGAAATTACTTAAGGATCATGGCAAATACCTGCTTCCTACCTCCCTCCCTGAAGACCAAAGTAACAGGAATGCATTCTTAGTTATCAAAGTAGCAATTTAACTCCCTCCAATGTTCTTACTAATGTGGTATTTACTGCACATATTCTCTGTTCATGCTAGATTTTTAAAAATGATAAATAGTATTAAATAACTAATGAAAAGTTACTGTGGCTTCAGAGAGTTGAGGAGAGGCAGAAAGAATATCCTATGCAATGTGATATTGTCTGTCATTCAGATTATTTTATTTGATGATTTTTATTATCAAGATGTGATATAAACATATATATAATTAATATGTACATATAATAGTAGAAAATTATCCATAAAAATATTTCTTTATTGTTTTTATGGACATACACATTATAATGCTGTTATAAGGATAATCAAATCATCCCCCAAGTATCAAATAGCTTTAGAAACAACCAAAATAGCACAAATAATGATGTTTAACATATTAACTGCACTTACTGTAAACATGTGTCTGACTTATTTAACCTTCCAACTGTGAGTACTTATATGGATGCTGTGTGATAAATGTTGAGATTTTGACTTCCCATCCTGGTTTACCTCATTATTCCCAATAAATTGTACTTGTTGCAGTTTTTATTATTTGATTATGTCACAGAACTACTCAGGATGTAGATAGATATCCTGAAAAGTCACTCATATTTGCTGCTAGGTCTCCTGTGTTTGCTTTTAAACCCATAAATATGTCTACCTATGTCTTACCATTCTGTGACCATTTCTGGCATGGCCCCTTTTCCTGCATCCTCAGCTATACTTTAAATAAGTACTCTTTCACTCATTCTCTTTGAAAAAGATTCCTTCTCCAAATTTTCAACTTATCTCTGGTGACATTCAGAAACATAAATACTAGTTCATTTCTAAGGTGATTGTAAATTGTATCTCATGATTCATTAGCAGAGAATGAAAACAAAATTTAAAAATAATGGCCTGGGGGATCTTGAAGCTCTGGAAGAGAAGAGACATCTTCTTTACTACTCTTTCTTCAGGAGTATTTACATTTTCAAGAATAATCCATGTTTTACCAGCTGTCTATTTAAGGTCTTTATTGAGTTTGGGTTTTTTTTTTTCAAGTTTGCTTGAGAGATTTTTATCCTTTCTAATTAAGAGTAAATTTTAGCCAGATTTTCTCAATTTTCTTATCAGAAATTGGTATAGGACCATCAAACCTCAAAATAAAGAAAACAATGCCTAATTTCATTCTTTTGTTCTAATAAGTTTCTCAATGTAATCATTTATTATTCTTTCATTAAGATTAAGGATTGCCTATAGCTGTGGCTACATAAGAATTACAATAGCCAGTTGTCTTATTTTTTTGCTTTACCAAGTTGAGAAATATATTCCACTAAGTATTTCTTTATTAAGCACATGCCAGAGAGCATAATGACAATATGCATTAATAATAATTATTTCCATTATCTTTTTAGTTTTAAAATGCTTCATGTACTTATAGTAAACATTGAGGAAACTAAGGTACAGATGAGGAGTAGCTCTGAGACTAGAATCTAAGTCCATTGACCAATCCTGTGCACTTTCTGAAACTTGATGAGCTCATACTCATATTATTTGATAAATTAAAATTTTTAGGAATGTTTTTCTCTCCCATTTTTAATTCTGAGTTGCTTGTACGGTTTCTCAATGGTTGTTTACTGAGTATACAAATATGTGCAATAGAGCATTCAAGAGCCAATTGACTTCCTTAACTGAACTTCCCAACTGCTGTGCAGCAAATGGATTACAGGTGTGCAAGACATTTATTCCCTCTTGCCCCCGAGGACATTCAGCAGGAATCAGGATTCTGAATAGTGAGCAACCTTTTGTTTACCCTGGTATGCTATAAAATATCATTTTTTCAGTGTGCTATACCATGAAAAAACTGAGAAGCACATGTTGAAGACACATATTACTAATTTCAAGAAAGAATTGAATGGGCTGGATTAAAAATTCAAATTAAGAAGTTATTAAAAGAGCAATCAACTGAACCCACAGAAAATATAAGAATAATTGAATGAAGATTAAAGGAATTGTTAGAAAACAGAAAGTATTAGAATTGGTAAATAAATATTCAGTTACTTGCTTAAGAGAAAGAGTAAATAGCAAAACTACTAGTAAAAAAAACTAATTTTAAAAAGACCAGATAAATTAGAAATGAAACAGATAAAAAAATTATAGGTATAGAGTGAATTGAAAGGTTTATAAGAAAACACTTTGTTCAAGTTTGCTGACATATAAAACCTGAGTGAACATGATAAATTCTAAGCTAATATAAGTATCCAAAATTAAATATTGAAGAGATATATGAACTTCCAAGAGTATTAAGCCAATTATTTTGTGAGCAAATTCTCTAAAACTACTAGGCATACAGAACCTCAATGCTATTTGAACTGTGTCAGTGTATGAAGAAACTATAAAAGTTCTAAAATATTCTTGCAGAATCAGCAAAGCATATAGAACTTCTAAAACCACATGTAAATGAAGTAATGTATGCTTACTTAAGAATATCTATAAAATTGTATAAATATGAATAAGACAGCAATATAGTAACAAATAATATAATGTGATCATATGATGGATTCATCTTAGAAATGCAAGTGTAGATCTGCCTTACTAAGCTATGAGCATAATTATCATATCACTAAGCAAAGGGAGAAAATGCCTTTTCACTAAATCCATAGATTAATGACATAATTCAACACTAAACCTCAAACTTTTTAAAAATATGAATATAATTGAACCTAAAATATGTTTTCTTCCCCTGATATAGACTCCAAAACAAACTCATGATTAACTAAGATAGAGATTTTCCAGTAACTTGAAAACAAGAATGATGACTATTTTTACCACCATTAATTTAAAATCACTAGAGATTTTTTCAGATAAAAGACTGTAGTTTCATTTATAATTATAACTTAATTCTCACCTTGAGTATACAAAATACAAACACCATAAAATTGCAGTTTCTTAACTTTGTAGTTTACAAACATACAAACTACAAGTTTGCTGAAATTTATATTACATATTTATTAAGACAAGAAAGAATATAAGGATAAAACACATTTGTTCTGCTTAATTCATACCATTGTTCAAATTATTACACATCTGAAACCACAGTTAAAGAAGTAAGCCAGGTGTATTCACTTGATTTATGTAATATATGTAGATAGGAAGACAAAAGAGACTCCTGGTCAAGGTATACAGCAGGTTGAGAACTTTGGCTTCCTCATTTGGAGAATTTAGATTCAAGACTTGCCAAGCACCATCGTTAGACTACTTGAACATATTTTCTGTACCTAAATTTCTTCCTCTTCTTCTAAAAGAATAATGGCCTTTAGAAGACAAAGAGAATACAAGGTGATCATTATATTTAAATTGTACACGATTCAAGGGAATTCCGGTCTTCCCTTCCCCCAACTCATGGATCTAACTTATACCCTGATATCCACAACTTCCAGTCATTGCTAGAGAGTTTTTTAACTCCATAATTAGATGGGAGAAAGAGATAACTGGCATTAAAGACTAAGAATTAACAGAAACTACTGGAATTATTTGTACATGTTGTATTGTAAATGAAAAGTCCAAGAAATATAATTAAATAGTACTAGAAAGAAATTTCAATAAAGTGATGGCTTATAAAGGGTTCAAAACATAAATATTAGTAGACTATGCAATGAAAGCTTATAAAATAAAATCAATGGAAAAGTTCCATTTACAATAGCAAATATATTTGAATTATTCAGGCATAAACATTCAATATGCCTGGATATAAATGTCAAAGAAAATTTACAGAAGAAAAGTTTAAAATAAAATTAGGACATATAAATAAAACTTTCAATGGAAAGATATACTTTGTCCATACATAAAAATGATCAAAAGTGTTACTATGTCAGTTGTCCCTAAACTAATTTATAAATGCATGTGACATGTTTGAAAACATTAAGAATTCTTATAAAATTTGAAAAAGCTGTCAATGTTCATGTGCAAAAACAAACATTTGGGATTTTTCAAGGAATAAAAGAAGGTGAACATAGAAGAATTTTTACTAGATAATAACACATTTAATTACATAATAATTTCAGAGCTTAGGAGTGGTAAAGCAGATAAGTAGATCTGAAACTAAGATTGTTCAGAAATCAATTCAGATAAATACAAATTTCACTGGCTAAGTAAATGGGAAAAAGAAGGAATATTCAATCATTATTGGGGAAAAATTGACAAGCTTTTGGTAAAAGCAGTGTGGAATTCTACTTATATCTTACACAAACTAAGTTACAGACAAAAAAAAGATTTCAAAGAAAATGATCTCACTGGATTATCGACAATAACTTTCATGAAGTTTGGTATATATGTAAGTAGTGTATATCTTCCTTTGCACCATAACTCTGAAGCCATGATTAAATATCAGTGAATTTGAACATAATTAGAAACATTTGCTGATTAAAAATAATGAACAGTCAAAAAAATAAACATAAACCTCAAAATATACTTGATTTTCTTTCTATAAAAAACTGCTCATCCTCTGTGTTCAGAATTTTAAGACAATGTGTTTTGTAATGGCAAAATTGGATGATTCTAAATGGGTACTATTTAAGTAACTTATGGTACATCCAACCATATTCCATTGCTCTATGAGTTGTGGAAAGCTTATAAGTATAGCTTGGAAAAGCTTTATAAGCTCAAATTGAAACATGATAATTGAAATTAGGATACTGATATTGTAATTTTCATGTAAAAATAATCTGAAAGATAACACAAGAAAGTTTATGTGCTATTTATGATAATTGAAAATGCAAAGGAGGCAAGAGATAATTTTATTTTTTATTTTTGAGACATTTTGATATATCTAAAATATTATTCTAGTTTAAAATATCTAAAATCTATTAGACACCTATGAAGATAAGTAAACAGATGTATTTGTTTGTGTAGTTTTTCTTTTCTGATGATGTAGCTTATTCATTACCTCAGTGACCTCTTTCATAACCTTCATTTAATACTGTGCATTCCTCAGTTCAAGTGCAAATTTCCACCCTAAGTTAGGCCTGCATAAGAGACTGTATTACATAATTGATCAGTAGGTGGCTTGGATGGAGAGGGTCAGAATCCTGGGTGAAGGGTTACATTATGTTACATTATAACATCAAAAAATAGAACACTGAGATGAGAAAGATTTGGCAAGTTGAGACAGAATCAACATATACTTCTGAAATTTTCCTAATTGAGAAATGGGAGCATTTAGTTTCTGAGAGAAATATAGGGAAAGTCAGATTGAGCATAATTGAGAAATTATAAAAATGCCAAATCACTGTTATCTTTTATGCAAAATATTTCAGCTTAAAATGATTATATCCATTCCCTAGATTGCTTTATTATATACAGAGTTTTCGATAACCAGCACTTCATTTGTATGGCTGTTTTCCATCTATTACACTTTTATTTTTCTCAGTATACTAAACATTTTCTAGGTGTTTTGTAGTACCAGCATTTCTTTAATTCTTCTCTTTATTAGCTTCAAATTTCATAAGCTTAAACTTTGATCCTTTTGGGATTCTTTTTCCTTAATTCCAACTCTACTACCTCAGTGTGCCCTTATCTTTATACTCAAAACAGATTAATCTTCCTTTATATCCTCTTTACTTAGGCTCTTTATTAGCTTTTTATTACTTAAAAAATAAAATCTTGACTCACTCTATGGTCTTTATCATCCCTTTAACTTTATCTATAATTCATTTTCTACAAGAAATTTTACTGCAATCAAACTGGTTTTGCAGTGTTCTTTTTGACATGCTTCTGGTCATGCTCATTTCATAAATTGTCTCCTTTGAGTGCATCTTTTGTGAAAGCTGACTTTCACTTCTCTATTAGTTATAGGCTCCTCCATCTCTCATCACAAAATACAGCACATATATTACATTGTTTGTTATTTGATTTATCTGTGTACTATTTATTTTATATTACATTGTTACATATTATATGCTATTTACTTTCTATTTGCCTAGAAAATAGACAAATACAATAAGTCCCTTGAAAGTAATGAACACAATTTGTTTCTTTGTGCTATTTGAGTCTGCATATAGTCTTGAGCAAAAGAATTCCTTGATTAGTATTGCTTTGTGAATAGTTGTTTAAATAAGATGGCTAAGATTTATTATAAATACAAGATTTGAGAAGTAAAGCTTCTACACAATGGTATGCTACATGTCATGTTTACTTTGATAAAATTTTATAACTGCACAAATTGATCTTTTTTGCCAATACAATATTATTTTTATTTTTAAATTAATGTTTTAAAGAATATCATTAGATTTATAGAAAATTATACACTAAATACAGTTATAGAGAAACTAGTTTTTGCTACTAATCAATATTGATTGTATATTATATAGATTTTAACAAATGCATAATATTATACAAGTTATTTCCTGTCACCCTGTACTAGTATCAACTCAAAGTGGATTAAGGACCTTAATATCAGACCTGAAACCTTGAAGCTAGTTCAGGAAAGAGCAGGGTATGCACTGGAAGCAATAGCTATGGGCAAGGACTTCCTCAAAAGAACTCCAGCAGCTCAGCAACTAAGAGAAAGGATGGACAAATGGGACTTCATAAAATTAAAAGGCTTACACAATAAAAGAAATAGTCTCTAAGTTGAAGAAGACACCACAGAATGGGAGAAAATATTTCATAGCTGTACATCAGACAAAGGACTGATAACCAGAATATCAGGGAGCACAAAAAACTAAAATCCCCCCAAATCAATGAACCAATAAAGAAATGGGCAACTGAACTAAACAGAACTTTTACAAAGGAATAAGTCCAAATGGTTAAAAAACACATAAAAAATGTTCATTTCTGGCCATAAAGGAAATACAAATCAAAACCACAGGAAGATTCCACCTCACTCCTGTCAAAATAGCTACCATCAAGAACACCACCAACAAACAATAAATGTTGATGAGGAAGCAGGGGAAAAAAAGACTTCATACACTGCTGGTGGGAATGTAAGCTAGTACAACCACTATGGAAAACAATATAGAGGCTTCTTAAAAAAACTAAAAATAGAACTGCCATAGGATCCAGCAATACCACTCCTAGGGATATACTCAAAGGAATGTGACTCAGGTTACTACAAAGGCACCTGCATAGCCATGTTTATTGTAGCACTATTCATAATAGCCAACCAATGGAAACAGACAACATGCCCTACTACTGATGAACGGATTAATAAAGCGTGGTATTTATACACAATGGAATTCGATTCAGCTATTCAGGTAAGTGGATGGAACTGGGGAACATCATGTTAAGCAAAGTTAGTCAGGCACAGAAGGCTAAAAATCTCATGTTCTCCTTCATGTGCAGATTATAGAGCTAAAACAAATGGAGTAATATTATTGGACATAGGTCACACTAGGGGGAGAACATGCAAGAGGGATAGGGCAAGGGAGGGAAACCAAAATCTTGAAGGTGTTTGATGTGCTCATTGTACAGGAATGAATATAGTAATCTTAAACTAGCTGAGGCCACTATGGGGACTAGGAAGTAGTGAAGAGGTGTTGTAATGCACGTGCATGGAAACAACATAGGAATCTCCCTATATAGCTATATTTATCTCAAACTAGCAAAAATGCCATGTTTTTCTTATCACTTTTTCTTCTACAAAATCAGAGAACAAGAAGGTGGAGCAGTTTCTGCCTGGAGGTGGGGGGGTGCCCAAATAATGTAGACACATGTAAGTAAATGCAAACATGATTAAATGAAATAAAACTCTCTTATTTTCTATCTACTATTATCCTCCTTCACCTCTGAGATCCTGGAAACCACTGCTATACTGATATTTTAATTATTCTATAATTTTACCATTTCCAGAACAGCATATAGTTGGAATCATACAATATGTAGTCTTTTCAGATTTGATTCTTTCATTTAGAAAATATGTATTTAAGAAACCTCCATGACATTTCATTTATTATGACTGAATAATATTTAATTGCATGAATGTACCACAGCTTGTGCTTCCATATACGTATCGAAAGATATACTTATTGTTTCTAAGTATGGGAAATTAAAAACAAAACTGCCAAAAAATTGGTAGACAAGTTACATAATTTCTAACTCATTTTGGCAATATCTAGAAATGTGATTGCTGGACCCAATGGGAAACCTATATGTAGTTAGTTTTGTATTACACTCCTAAACTGTCTTCCAAATTGGTTTTACCAACTTCCATTACATCAGCAGTGACTGAGAATTTCTCTTGCTCTACCTCATCAGCATTTGTTATTGTCAATGTTTTAAATTTTAGTCATTCTAATACATGTGTATAAGGGCATATCATGATGCTTTAATTTGCAATTCCCTAAGGACATATGATGTGATACAGTTTTTCATGTGCTTATTTGACATCTGTGTCTCTTCTTTAGGGATTTCTGTTCATATTTTTCATCCATTTTTTAATTAGGTTGTTTTCTTATTGTGGAGTTTTAACAACTTGAGTTTTAAAATTTTTGACTGTATTTTGAGGTTTTATTAGATGTGTGTTTTGAAATATTTTCTCCCAGTCCATGACTTACAATTTTATTCTTTTACCAGGGTTCATCACAGAGCCAAAACTTTTCATTTTAATTAATTTTTTTACTTTCATGGATTATATTTTTGATGGTTTATCTAAAAAGTCATCCCCATTCCCAAGGTCTCCAAAATTTTCCTCTGTTATCCTCTAGGTGCTTTATAGTTTTGAGTTTCCATTTAGGAGATGACAGTGACCTAAAGAGTTTGTTCTTACATCACAGATGTTTATGATTAATTATGTTTATATATTTCTGTGTGAAGGTATAAGGCATCATTTTCCAAAGACTTCCTGGAACTAAGTTTCATACCTGTGAGGGCCACATATCTCAGTTTGCTTGGGAAACTCCTGGTTTATGCCTATGGTCCCAAGATAGTTGGTAATACAGCATCCTTATAATTTTAAAAGTGGAAGGTAAATTATACGTTTCTTCTGCTCATAGAGCCTCATGGAGCAAAAGGAGCTATTTCTTGTATCTATTTGAAAAGACAGAGTTTGATTTTTCTTTTTCATGCAAAGGCCCTACTGTTGAGTTTATGTAGATGAAAGACAGCAGAGGACCCTTTCTGTCTTTTGCAGCATATTTTAGGAGATTTTTTTTGGTTATTGTTCAAAACAGTGAACTTCTCACTGCTGTGAACCAGTTCAGCAGCTTGAAAATTAGTTGACAAAGTAAATTGCTTCTCAAGAAGGCTTGAACCTTGTTGAAAATCAGTCCAATTTAGGAAGGAGTGGAAATTTCAGCTGAGTTTTCCTGCCACTGCAAATAGTTGAGTTTGCAAGAATAAAGACATATTTTGTCGGATGTGTCAACTCTTCAATTACAATTCATTGAAAATCATAAAGTGTTGTATTATGAGCAATGGCTGCATTTATTCTGCTTCACCCTTTTGCTTATTCCCATCAGGTAACTGTGCAAAAGAAGCCTGAGAGGCTTGAGAGCCGATGAACCTTTGTGCATAATATACTATGCTTGGTAACCTGAAAATGTTGAGAGATCACACATAACATACATTTATTTTTTAAAAAGATAAAGTCATGCATTTGAGGGTCCTGGTTTCATGATCATGTAAAGAAAAACTGGTAATTCAAATGCATGCAAATAATTTATCATTTCAAGCAAAGTATAAATGTGAAAACCTGATAAGAGACAAAGAGAAGCTACACAACTGAAATGAATATCTCAAGTATTGTCAGGCAATTAAAATTTTTGTCAAAATAGACCTACCGCATTTTTTTCATGACTTCACACTGTAGAGCTCAGTGGTTTGAGTAGCATGAAGGTAATATGGTGGTTCATCTCATGCCCCTTCCTCTTGCTCCAAATGTTGCAACCCATTTCCTTCACTGCTTGGAATGTGCTAGTCTCCCCCTAATCCAGGATTTGTGCACTGCTATTCTTTCTGCTGGTCTCACAAGAGACTTTTTTCTCATTCAGTTCCTAGCTCAAAAGTCTCCTCAGAGACTATTCAGTCAAAAGAAGCAGCCCTATCACCTTCTTTCTCCTGTCTTGTTTTATTTCAGCCATGGATCTCTTTTGAGACTTATTTTTTCATTTCTTCTGTTTCTATGTTTTATTTTTTTGTTTCCTGTATATCTCATTAGTGAGTATGGCCCATGGTCTTTTTGTTAGCATATTATAGTATTATAGGAGGTACATTATGTCATTTACATACGTGCTTACAAAATTTCTTAATTAGATTCACACCTTCCATCTTTCTTCTTTATCCTTTATTAGAACAATTTCAACAGGTTTCACTGTTCTATTTTCATACATGAATACAAAATATTTCCTCCATATTTGCTTTCCTTCACCCTCTCCTTTTGTCCTTCCCCATCACCCTGCTACCTACTCCAGACAAGACCTGTTTTACTTTCCTGTCTTTCACTTTTAAAAAAAAAGTATTAATTTATGGTAGTTATACAAGGGGTTTCATTGTGACATTTTCATATATACATGTATTATACCCCAGATTGGTTCATCCCCTCCATTATACTTGTGCTTATCTTACACATTGCTACAGCCCAAGAGCTCATTAAGAGACCTGGTTTGTGGGAACTACTCAAATGCTAGATGTGAATAAAGGATGTTACTAAATTCCTATAAAAATGTGGCCATGCATACAGATTGTTTAATGAACAGATTATTGTTTAGAGTGTTGGCAATTCTTTTTCCAGTTTTATAAGTTATGCATCAAATCACCACAAATCAATTAACTTTCAGGGCAAAATAATACAATAAAACACAGATTTTCACTTTGAGGCACAATGA
Source organism: Castor canadensis (assembly GCF_047511655.1). Taxonomy (NCBI): domain Eukaryota; kingdom Metazoa; phylum Chordata; class Mammalia; order Rodentia; family Castoridae; genus Castor; species Castor canadensis. The sequence continues at coordinate 70,130,481 of NC_133399.1, read as the reverse complement.
ACCCATGCTTATTGTACTAGTATTCCTTAATGAAGAGCATAATAACCTGCTATTAAACCAAATACCAAATTTGGAAATCATGTACCTCAATTCTTACTATAGATATTTGTTTTTCCTGAATGAATTTATTCCTATTGAAATAAATGGAAAATAAACCCTAAACCCTTTCAAAAGCAACTATTATGTTGATTATGCCACACAAAATGTGTGCTTTAAATCTACGCACATTAAAATGAAATGTACAACTTTCACAGTGGGCATAATATGAAAGAATAAGTGTAAATTTATGTATCATGATAACTTGGTTTTGAGGTAAGCTAACTGGCTCAATCCCTGATGAGAAATATGAATTACTCAGAGAAGTTGACAGAGTGGCTAATCTACAGATGTATCTACTTTTGTGACCTTCTGTGAGAGTCAGCCAGGCCTCTCTTCCTAAAATCTATGTATACATTCTTATCATGTTATCTATTTCTAAGAAGACCTAATTTTAACCTTTTCAAGTCAGAAGAAAGTAATTTCATTGATTTTTATTATTGCTGAGGCTGACAAGCTACTTAGGAAGAAGGTCAGATTTTAATTTTGTTTTGCTGATAATGGCATGCTTACCTTCAGACGAAGTCTAACAATTCCCTGGGGAATGTGATATTAAGAACACGTATGTGTCATGTGTGCCTCCTTAAAATGAACAATTCCCAAATATATTGTGGATATTTGAATCTTTATTTTATTTGAAGCTTTGTTTGAATGCTTACACAGGTGCTATCTTGTTAACAGTATTATCAAATAGTGTTAAGTGGGTCTACTTTAAATATCAGAATGTTTTCCAGTTCTTCAAATACTCTGGTAATGTATGTGATGATTATCTCAATTCTTTTCTATTGGGATGGATTTTAAAGACTTGCTCAGTGTGGAATAGAGATACATTAAAATGCACTTTGAAAATATTTAAAGAGGATATTTAAAATGTGTTTTCCCCCCAGTTCTTTTGAAGGATAGAATTTTAAAAGTCATATTGAGAAGATCACAAAGGAAAACTTAAAATTGGCTGTTTTTTCCATGTTATGTATCCAGATGTTAATATACAAAACAGCTTTGTAAGATTTTTTTCATTTCTGCTCATGCAAAGCAATGAATATTCATTCAATGTATTTAAACGAGAATTTCTTTTTCTCCCATCACTTTTCTGATTTAATACTCAGGTTAGCTATATTGTTTAATTCTTTCCCTTGTCCAAATTATTGCATACCAAAGCAACCATTTAAAAATAGTTCAGCAGTAACAGTAAGCCCATTTACATGTAAGTATTGAAAATTGAAACAGATCTCAATTTGTTGTGAGTTATCTGTATGTCATGCTAATTTCAGAGCACTAAGGATTGATCATACTACTTTGGATAGTACCATTGCTAGATAATTACATGTTAGGACTCAAAGAGAGCAGTTCTTCACCCTCTTAATAAAATAAAAACAAGGATTAGAGAAGTTGGAAGACATGTTTAAGGTGACAGATTTAAGTTTCATATTATTTATGTTCTATAACTGCATATTATGCTGCTTTTCATGGAGATGCTCTTAAGGTAGTAGATATAAACAAAAATACTTTACATGAGATAGTCTTATGGTTAATTCCAATTCCAATGCCTTTTCAATGGCTCTCAGACTTTAAAATGGTATTTAAGGATTATGTTGGATGTTCATTTAAAATGAAGACGTTTGAGTTCCATCTCCAGTTGGTCTCTGGAATCATCCATGGTTGTATTTGGATCTGTTTGATGGTTCTGATTAATGGTAAATATTCTGACAAATTATAATATTTATATTCAGGCAAAGGTGCATATTTAAAATCTGAAACACATATACTTAAAGCATATGGTCTTTATATGGTCTCCTCTTCCAAAATAACGAGGACCTCAAACATACAAGCAAATGTAAAAATGCATTGAAAAGACATGCTTCTTTTAAAGATTTAGAAGGATCTTTCATATATTTATCACAGTAAAATTTTGCTGACAGTACATGTCCATCCTCCATCTCTCTTAGCCAAAAAGGGAAAAGAGGTCTGTTTAAGAAAACTGGTTATTCTATCAATTCAAATATGTCTATGGCAATGAAATAAAATACTTTTAAAATTTGAAAATAGTTCACTGAATGACTTTATTTTCTATTATAAATATCTATGTAACTGTCAATCAAGTAGATGCCACAAAATTAATGTTCACAATAAAAATAATCAGTATTAATTTTTCAATGAAAAAATTAGGTCACTTAGCACTCTTAATGAAGAAAACATCCAGATTTTACTTTGGCTACTTAGCATTTCTCCCTGGAAATTTGCTATTTTAATTTTCTAGCTTCCTAATTTAACTATACAAACTTTACCTATTCAGATTTCCTTGCACCTGCTTGGCATGAAGAGATAAAGTATAAGAAATGGTGTTTGTGAGATTAGTTCCAAATCAGAACTTTTACTGGCCTCCACACAACTAACCATCTGTTTGCTTCATATCAACCCTTGGCTTTGTCTTTCTACTTCCCACCTGCTGGAGCTCTTTCAGACTATAGTCCTGATAATCAGTTTTTCTGGCTCTTACTCTTCCACTTAATTACTAAGATGAGAGCATATTTCTTACTTTCTGAATATGCTTATGTTTTAATTACATTTCTGAGGTGCAGACTTTGGTTTGAGTTTGGTACTTCTTGTTCAGCCTCATTGGGCTGAACTTGCAGAACATTTTTCTCTAGTATTCATTGAGCTTCCATACCAAGAGGTATTGTCATATTTCAACATCATGCTTACATATGGAAAATATATAAACATTATTCTTGAGAACTATGTTCAAAAGTATTAATTATAAAGACTAGGCAGTATAGTTTAACCAAATTATGTGATTGTTTTCTGTTCATGTTTACTGCATTTTTATAACACATAGGTCAATATGTGAATAAATGGAAAATTGTGATTTGCTACATTTCTTTCTTAAGGATATTATGACCTTTGTCTGAAAACTGTAAAATTCAGCCAGTATTTTTCTCTGAGAAATAGATTTCCATTTTTTTAATGCACACAGTAATGGAAAAGTCAGCAAAAAGAACATGTTAACTAATCACAACTCCATGCGAAGTCAACCATGCTTTAATACTTTGCTTAAAACACAGACTCTAAATTTTGATGGTGTGACAACTGTATTCTCTCACACAATATATTTGACCCAAATTTTGTCTAACATTGTCAATATTCTTGATTGTTCTCTTTTCTTATTAGTCCTTCTTTGAGCACAGTATTAACTCACTCAGCAATAACTTCATCCATAAATTAAGATCACATTACTACATTTTGACAGCTGTATTGATAAAATATAATCCACAATAATAGCTAAAATTTGTTGAGTGCATTCTGGGTGCATGCCACTGTGGTAAGCACTTTCTGTTATGCTCTTAGTCTTGGCAATTCACTTATGGGACAGGTATTATGACTGGGAAACTGTAGCCTACATAGGTTAAGTGACTCTCAAGGTCAAACATGGAAAGTGGCAGAGCCAAGTTTGTGAGTGGCTTGGAGTCAACATTCTCAATTATACATATATAAATGTATAAACATATATATGAATATATGTCATTTTTAATATAAATTTGACAAAGGTAAATTTTATACCCAGATTCTTCATACATGGAGCATAACTATATGATGAGAATTTAGTTTTTGGCAAGTTTTAGAAGAAGGAGAAAAGATAGGTCTATATCATGTTGTTTTGGAATTTTTAGGGGAAGGTATTTGTAATGGAGAAAGTCAATTCGTCAACTTGATTGGATTGAGAAGTTCCTGAGAGATTAGCAAAATATACCTTTGGTTGTGTTTGTGAGAGTATTTTCAGAGAGAATTAACTAAGGGGAAAGACCTGCCATGAATGTAAGGTATATCTTTGCTTGGTCTGGGTCCCAGATAGAAGACTCTACTCATCTTTAAAGAGAGGAATTCACATGACTCCTAGCTTAAGGTATTGCCTGCCAACTTCCTGAGAACATTATGCACTACATCTAGCAATTTTTATTCTCTGAAGTGGTATTTATTCAATAATTTATATCTCCATTTCTTTAATGTATTTGCATCATAATTTTTGAAAAAGTTGAACCAAAATCATTTGTAGTAATAGAGCATCTTTCCGAAGTGGTTATAGCAAAATGTGTTTATATTAAAAAATACAGTACATTTAAACAAAATCAATATAACTGGACAGCAGAAAATTGTGAGCTTCCTTTAGATGAAATGTTCTCAGGTCTAGATGAAAGAGCTTGCATTTCAGTTCCAACATTTAATTGCATGTGTGCATTGAGGCATATCCCTTATCAGATATGAATACTCAGAAAATGGTATTATACTTTTAGATCCTTTCTATATTCAGTGAAGTTGATGACTTGAGACATGCTTTGACCACTGGACATTTACTTTGTTCCCTTTCTTCTGTGTTAACAGTATAGGATGAAAGGGAAAAATTACATATGAGTTATGCAGCAGTGATTATAACTAAAATGTAATGTTTTAGTAAAATGTCATGAGTCAAAATAAAGCCTGATATAAATTTGCATGATAAGTTGTAAAAAAGCTAGGCTAATAAGTGCATACTGTGCATTTTATTTTCTTAATTGAATGTAGTCTTAACTCCAAATAGCTTGTGTGCAGAAAATGACTTAATACTCTGAGTAAATTTTTGACCATAATTTTGGTTTTGTTCTTTAAGCTTTTAAAGCTTTAATATGTTACTAGAAGCTTAGGGGAACCCACATTAAAGGACACTTATATTGATGAATAGTTAATTATAGTATCTGAAAATAAAATCAGTATCATTAAATAAACACTTGGTTTTTCTGGCAAGTTATTTAGTATCACATATATAACAGATTTATTCTAAAAGATGATTCACTGATCTCAACTATATCCAAAAGTACTTCAAAATCAATTGAACTTATGTCTACTGCCACTCAGATTTTCAAAAGTATGCCAAAAATAATATGGGGAGTTAAAACAGTCTTTGAGTTATTGAGAATCTGTCACATTTCTGTCTTTATGGCAGGTATGTTAACATACCTATGTAAATATCCTAGTATACATATCAAACTGTGCTGAGAAGTATACAGTTAAGATCAGATGAAAATATGCCCCCCCACCCAGACTTTTGATATATGTTTTAGATTTTGGCCAAAATTTACTACGCTCAGCAGAGTGTCACGAGTTAACACTTTTGGAGCACTGACTATGTGTGGGGCACTCTTAATCCTCACAATACCTTTCAAAGTGAGATTAATACCCTCAGTTTACAGAGGAGGAAAATGAAATCCAAAGAGGTTAAGTGATTTACCCCTAATGTGGCTTGAATGTGGCTTGAACGAATCCCACAAGGTTGCACATATTGGAAGCTTGATCCTCAGTGTGGTGATGCTGAAGGTAATAGGACTTTTAAGGAGTAGGGCCTGGATGGTGATCCTTAGGTCATGAGAGATGCTATACTTGGAAAGCATTAAGATATTCTATTGGGATTCTTACTTATTTCTCACAGTAGAGCTGTTAAGAAGAACAAGCCTGGTCACTTTCAGCCTCTTTGGCCTCTTAACTTGCTTATTTGATGTCTCCTCCTCTCATGAGCTCCCAGCACTGTGCCGATCTACCATGACTTCACCAGAGCAGAGCTCCCACTAGTGTCATGCTGTTGAACTTCTAGGACTGTGAGCTAAATAAACCTCCTTAGGATCTTACCCTGCCTCAAGTATTTTTGTCATAGTAATGCAAAACAGACTAATACAACTCAATTTACCAGTACAAAATAAAACTGATTCCATATGTGAGTCCAAATCTGATGTCCTTCTGTGTCATGTTATCTTCTAATAAAATAAGCTGATTAATCATTCCTTTTCCACCACAGCTTGCTCTCAGATCACAAAAGTGATGCCTTTTGGCTGGGTGCGATTGCTCACACCTGTAATCCCAGCTACTCAGGAGGCAGAGATCAGGACTGTGGTTCAAGGTCAGCCCAGGCAAAGAGTTAGTGAGATTCCATCTCAACTAATAAGCTGGGTATGGTGGCTTATTCCTTCTATCTTCAGTACATCAGAGGCATAAGTAAAAGAACCATAGCCTAGGATGACCTGGACAAAAAAGCAGGACCCTATCTGGAAAAAGGGCTGGGGGCATGACTCAAGTGGTAAAATTCCTGCCTAGCAAGTACAAGGCTTTAAGTATAGACCCCAGTACTGCCACAAGCAGAAATGATCCTTACTGAGAATTATACAATGTAAGAAATTCAGAACTTTGTTGACATAGTTGAAATCCATTTTCTATCTGGCTAATGTTTCTATCTGTCTGGAAAAATGGGTCAAGGTTACTCCAGGAAGAAAACATATGGAGAAAATAATTTATTATGGTGACTTTTAGCATATCCTTATATTTGAAAATATTCAAGGTCCATACACCTTATAGAGAAATAAGTGAAGATTTGGGGTAGAGAATATCACTTGCAAAGAAATAGTAGGACTATTTGGATTGTACAAGAGAAGATAGAGTGAGGATTAATATGATTATACTGTGCAGAACATATGTTCAGCTAACTAAGTATTCTTCAATAGGTGCTGAATTTACTTAGGGATAGAGCTACACAAAAATGTCCAACTAAATGGAGATAACTGAAATAAGGTACAGGCCTAAACCTTAGGAACTCTAGGATATTTTTGGGAGTACAGGAGTGTTTTCTTATTTTCTGAGCACAGATATTTAAACAGAAATTATTACATTGATCAAAAATTGTTATAATAAGCATCTTTCAGGTTCCTCTAGGATTTTAATATTTTAGTTGTTTAAATGTGCCCTTACCAAATTACTATTGTTAATGTTCTTCAGAAATGCTTAAATTTAAATTTTATTATTTGACATCTCTGAATATTGATATTTCACAAAATCACCAGGCTCTCCTGGAGACTTTAAAAATATTATGTAATTAATGTTCTTTATCATGGAAGAATAAAGTTGAATTCCAGAACAAAAGTAAATGGAACATCAGAACTCACCTATTGCATCATTTGTGAGTGTTGAACCCAGTAGGAGAGATACCCATGGGAGCATGCAGACAAGAATGCTAGAGACTCACTATGTTGGAAATCATATGAGAGTGTGTTGGAATTTTTGAAAAATGTAAAGAGTAGTCTTTTGTCAGAAGAATAGTTCATTAATAACATAGGGAGATGTGCAGACAAGAGTGTAAAAGAAAAAGATAAAGTTGTTGACTAGAATAGTGATGAGGCATGAGGCAAAATAAAATGTGCATCTGGTTCAGCATGTCCTGGTATTAAATTTTGTGGAGACACCATGAGTCAGGTTTCATTTCTTACCATTGCCAAATGTGTAAGGTTACTTAAAGATTCTGAGTAGAGGTTGACACATGTCATATTCTACATCCATCCATTTTAGTGAATTGGTAATGTCACTCCTAAAGAATTAATTTCTCCTGCTGGAAACTGAAACAAAGTTTTCCATGTTTTTTTGTATGATAAATTGATTATAACCTTAGTTTTACCAGATATAGCTAATGGTATACATAACCAATCATCTTTACTCAACTTTATTCTTTTTTTTAAATCAAGGACAATTTACATTTAAAGTTCTAGGTATTATGAATACTAAAAGAGAGTCCAAGAAAGAAGTAAAAGGTGAGAATACAGGATTTAATGATGCAAAAATTAAATAACCATTGGGGTTTAAATAATCATGGATCAAATATTAGCACCATCTTACATTGATTGTCTATATTTTTCTAAATTATTTAAACTTATGAAGCTTCATTTTCTACATCAAAACCAAGATAATTGATTGCATAGATCTCCTGGTTAACATTGATGATAAAATTAGATAATGTGTATCTATCAAATTACTTGGTCATTTGATAGGAGATTGAGCATATAATCATAATTATTGTCACTGAATTATACTGACCAATGCTAAGGGAAGTACAGGAAGAGGAGATGCATTTGATGTGTTTGTACTAGAGTCTGTCTTCATCTTATAAATGTCAGTTGTACATTTCTGTGTCTTCTAAGTGAAATACACATCACATTAAAGAACTGTAACCAAAATATTTTATTGCATCAGACATCAGGATCATGATTTCATTGGAAAAATCTAATATTTCCATTGCTTTGAATATTTAGTGTCTTCATACATTTATTTTCCTAATCTGATTGAATAATTGCATGTAATCAATTAATTAATGTAATCAATAAATGATTAATATCCTAGCGTCAGCTAAACTTTCTGATTGTGTGTAAAACCATGCTAGTCTTTTCAAATAGCATAAAACAGGGACTAGCGACACTATTGATCTAAAGCACATTAATGGCCACATACCACATTGAATTCCACATTCTTGACAACATAGTTGCTCATTTGGAGATTCACCACAATGCTGGGCAATCACTTCCCAGAAAATTTCCAAATGATATGAGATATCTTTTAACTAGTGTGATCACAATCATAAGAATATTTGGCAATTATTTCACTGATTTTTTTTCATGATGATCACAGAATATAAAGGACAGATGAGAATCATGAAACAGAAAAAGGAATTTGACTTAAAAAAATTCAACTCTTGATGTAGAAATGGCAGAAAATCATCATGATTCTACTGAATTATTAACCAGGATCCTATGTTTTTCCAGGGCCATTTTAGGAGAACAGAAAGCAAAATAAATTATTAATAAGATAGATAATTTACCTATGATTATTTTAGCAAGGATGTTTGGATGAACTATGTGTGTAAAACTAGTGATATTCATTATTTCTTTTATTATTATTATTATTATTCATTTATTCACATGTGCGTACATTGTTTGGGTCATTTCTCTCCCCTTCCCTCCTTACTTTCAGGCAGAACATGTTCTCCCCTTATCTCTAATTTTGTTGAAGAGAAAACATAAGCATAATAAGGAAGACAAAGTGTTTTTGCTTGTTGAGTTAAGGATAACTATACAGAGATTCTTAGCATTGCTTTCATGTACAAATATGTTACAACCCAAGTTGATTCATCTCTAACTGATATTCATAATTTCTAAAGTGAGATAATCATTTGTATGTTCATTGATTCTCCAGTGATTTCAACACCATCATTTGATTTAGCTTTAGCAATAAGTAAATTAATAAATTTGTAATTGATCAGAAGAAGATGGGAAATTGATAGAAGTGAGTATAATCTGTAGTTTCTCTGCTTTCTTGATACAGTTCCAATTTTTATCTGGGCATCTATAAATTTATACAACTTATTTTATTTGTTAAGGTTTACTCACTTTTAATGGTAGATATTTCATTTTTTTCATAAATAAAGTAATATCAGATTGCTAAATCCAGTGTTTTGATCTGCAGTTTAAAACAGTAAGTACTATCTGAATGAAGTTCTTGTCTATAAATGATCTTCAAATTCAGCTTTTCAAAATAAGGTCATTTCCAGAAATGACAGGAAGTCAACAGAACAATAATTAAAGATTTGTTGCTTTATTCAAATAGAGCCCTCTTAATGGTTCTTTAGGTCATAGTGACTTGATAAAAAGATGCAAAGGAAACAAAGTTCTTCTCAGGAATAATAGACATAAATTTTAGACAAATAACTATTAAAATTTAATTCCTTTTTCCCACTCACCCTGCAATGATTCTGCACTGAATAGTTACATATGCTATGTCATGTGAGCCACGGTATAAGAATGAAAGCAGAGAATTCACTCTTTCTGATTTTCTCATGGCTTTAGTTATTTCTGTAACTCAATGTATTGGAAATTAATTGCATTCACCTATTTATCTCAAGATAGCTAGCTAGATAGCTAGATAGGTGATAAACAGACTTAGTTCATATTTAAATATGTGTGTATATATATATATATATATATATATAAATTGGCCAAAATGTGATCATTGTATACTTAATATGGATTACACACCATGCTAGGCAAGCAGTCAAGTGAAATTAAACAATTAAACTAAACTATTTTTTCATTTTCAAATATATAAAGTATTTAATACATGGTTCTTACCCTAAAGAAAAGCACATTCTAGTAAATGAGCAAGAGCAATAAAACCTACAAATCTAGACCTAAGCAGGATATTTTGATGCCTCAAGCCATTAGATAATTTTAGTGTCTATTCTTCATTGAATTTTGGTTCCTTTTTTCTTATTCTAATCAATAATTTCCAGTTATTTGTTTCTTTGCCTCTTAGTCTCTCTGTTTAGCTTGCATGGCAAGTACACAAGCCTGGCTAAATCTACTTCCCTGCCTCTGCTATCACATTCCATGGCTTCTTGTATGGAATTCGACAAAGTTAAGAAAAATTCTGAAACTAACAGCTTGTGAACTTTCTCATCATTGCAAATGGGTGCAAGAGGCTTCCTGGAAGTCTACTGTGTGTTGCCAATAATTTGTTTACTCTATCTTTCTCTTTAGCAAATATTAAAAACCATTTTTCTGCTTCCTAAGGCCTTCCCTTTCTACTCCTAATTGAGAGGGAGAGAGAGAGAGAGAGAGAGAGAGAGAGAGAGAGAGAGAGAGAGAGAGAAAGTTAATACCACTGGATATGGCCAGTTCCAAAATGTGCTTCTCAATAGTCTAATGTGGTAAAAGTAGTAATAGGAAGCCATGCTTCTTTAGCTGAAGCACAACATTTAAAAAAAATCTTAATATATCTCCTTATCTCTTTTCTTATTATTTTTTATGATACAAGGGTTTGAAATCAGGGCTTAGTGCTTGGAAGGCAAGTGCATCACCAGTTAAGCCATGCCCCAAACCTCTTTTTCTTTAGTTTTTTTTAGGATAGGTCTCAGGCTTTTTTGTGCAGACTGCAAGCCTCCTTCCTATATGTTCCATCTCACTGGAAGTATAATTATGTATCATCATGCTTAGCTTGTTTGTTGAGATGTGGGTCTCACTAACTTTGTGCCCTGGCTGGTCTTGAACCTTGATCTTCTTATCTCTACCTCCCAAGTATCAGATATTACAAACATACACCAAAATAGCAAATAAGAAATTACATTTACCCCTTGTAATTTGAAAATCACCTTGTAATTACAAAAATATAAGAAACTAAGAAAAACTCCGTGTTCAACAAAACTGAGAGACATTAGAAATCCCAAATTACAAAATATGAAGAAAAGTTTCCAAATGTGGTGAAGGTTATCTTAGTGTCAGGAAGACCTAGAAAGGTGATACAGTCACCACAAGTCTCCTCAAATCAGGAGAGCAGTTTCTTAAAGTAGGAAACACCTTAGAGAAGCTAAGGGGTTAGTTTGCTAAGGTCACCATAACAAAGTAGCATAGACTGGGAGGTTTAACAATAGAAACTTATTTTCTCATGATTTTAGAGACTGAAAGTCCAAGACTTGAGTTGTCAGGGTTATTTTTTCTCAGGGCTCTTATCTTGCTGTGGCTGCCTTTCCCCTGTGTCTTCATGTGGTCTTTATTATGTGCACATCTGTGCCTTAAATTTTTCTTATAAAAATGCCAGTCATGTTGGGTTAGGGCTCATCCAAGTGATTGATTTGACTTTCATCACTTTTTTTAATCCAAGCAGTCTCTTCTTTAGGTATTGGGTGTTAAAACTTCAGCATGTGAATGAAGTGTGTGTGTGCATAATTCATCCCAAAATACACACCCCCAACCGACATGCCACCCGTCAATGGAGGGCAAGATTCGCAGGGTGGTAGGGGCTTTCCTGTGCTCTGTTTGACACTGAGTAAATAAAAGTGAGATCAGACTGATAGACTTTCAGTGAGTCTGTGAAAAAGAACTGGAGCTTCTGAGAAGCTGATGAGGATAAAAGTAAAAACTCAGAAACATACACTTTCAGAGAATTGTGTCATAAAGAATTTCACTGAAAATCCTCCTAGGACATGGCCAGAAGTTAACTTTTCTCTGCCTTCATATCAAAGATGAGAAACAATTGAATAGAATCCACAAGAAAGTGAAAATAAGAAAAAGAACAAATTAAATAAATGACATAATGACATATATATATATATATAATTTTTTTCTTTTCTTTTTTTTTCTTTTATTATTCATATGTGCATACAAGGATTGGTTCATTTCTCCCCCCTACCCCCACCCCCTCCCTTACCACCCACTCCGCCCCCTCCCTCTCCCCCCACCCCGTCAATACCCAGCAGAAACTATTTTACCCTTATTTCTAATTTTGTTGTAGAGATAGTATAAGCAATAATAGGAAGGAACAAGGGTTTTTGCTGGTTGAGATAAGGATAGCTATACAGGACATTGACTCACATTGATTTCCTGTGCGTGGGTGTTACCTTCTAGGTTAATTCTTTTTGATCTACCCTTTTCTCTAGTTCCTGTTCCCCTTTTCCTATTGGCCTCAGTTGCTTTTAAGGTATCTGCTTCAGTTTCTCTGTGTTAAGGGCAACAAATGCTAGCTAATTTTTTAGGTGTCTTACCTATCCTCACCACTTCCTTGTGTGCTCTTGCTTTTATCATGTGCTCATAGTCCAATCCCATTGTTGTGTTTGCCCTTGATCTAATGTCCACATATGAGGGAGAACATACAATTTTTGGACTTTTGGGCCATGCTAACCTCACTCAGAATGATGTTCTCCAATTCCATCCATTTACCAGCAAATGATAACATTTCGTTCTTCTTCATGGCTCAAGAGTTTAGAACAAAGGAAATTAAATGTTTATAAAATATTAAGGTAGAGATAAAATTTTTGAAACTGTAAGAAAACAGTGATATAGTTTCAGTGGCCTTTGATGAAATCATGATAATAAATTCTAATTCATATAACTTCTTAAAAGCTAGCAGTGAGCATTGAATCTAATTAAAATTACGATAAGACTAAAATAAATGTAAGGATAATGATTACAAATATGTGAAAATTACAAACCTTGACAATGAACAAATTCAATATCTTTTATAAACTGGGTTTGGGAAGAAGAAAGACAAAATGGGAGACTCTACAAGCATGTATTTATGAAGCCAAGTTTCCAAGATACAATTTAAAACATAAATCAGGCAATGTATTAGTATATGGTACTTATGCATCATATAGCATAAAGGTAAACATTAGAAAATAATATAATTCATAAAGTTGAGAGAAGAAGAAAAATATGGAATCAAAAATAAACAAATGTTGTATATGAGAAATACCAAATCCTTTTGATGACTTTGTGAGGAATGATTTGAAAGAGCAAAGCATGCAAATAACAGATAAATGGTACTCATTTTTCATAGCAGAGAGGACAACCTTGACCTGAGACAGAGAGTGGATTTCAAGAAGATCTGAAAGCAGAATTATAATTAACTGTATATGATATAGGGAGAGAAACAAAGTAACTCCAGGTTTTTCATGGGGGAACTATCAAATAAATCGTGGAATATTAGAGGAATAAGGATTTAGAAGGGGAAATGGGTTAGGACTATGGAGCATCCTAAATGTATCTGCTGGGTAGTTAGTGTCTAGAATAATCTATAAATCAGGAGACTCATCTAGGAGAAAGTTACTGATTTAGAACTTTCCCAAGCAAAAAGAATAAGGTGAAATTCATGTCCAGTCTGTGAAACACATACTACAGAAAAAAAACAAAATTTGAATCAGTTTTTAGAGGTCAAAATGATGTTATAATGGCAATAGTAATAAGAAAGGGAAAAAAATCTCATTTTTCCTCCTTATATAGAAGAATTGAGTCTCTTTGATTAGCAGTCATAGGTTGGGACAGACACATATTTTTCAATATGCTAGTAAGTTAAAAATTTTCTAATGCTTATGATGATCTAATTCTTAAAGTAAGCTTTTACTTTTATTATTTTATGGTAGAAAATCTTCCAAGCACAGCACTCCAAATTAATGCCATAATTGAGGTAAATACAAATTTATAACTTATATTCCACTGAGTATTTATAACTTATATTATGCTTATGAGTATATATTTATTATATTATATTTAGCTTATATTTATTGTTAATAGCTCAATGATGTAATTTATTTCTTGTCACATTCATATTTTAAAATTATTTTGTAAATGGATTTAACACTGAGCTCATTGTACTACTTATTAATGATACAGTAGAGTTAGGTCTAATGTATCCTCAAAATACTCTGAGTGAACTTCTGACTTTTCCTATTATTTAAGAAAAAAATAATCCATTTTGTTACTGCACGGAATCTCCACAAGGAACATTCCAAATGAGTAATTTAACATTTCAAGTTGTTAAAATCACTTTGCATTTGGCTTCATAACTTAAAACCCTACTCAAGACACGTTATAATTATGTAGGAATGCACGACTTGTCAAATCTCATAGTTTTTAAGCCCCTGATCAATTGAAATGAAGCATATTCTATGAAAGTCTTTGCCAAAATCATACTTTTAATTGAGAGGAGGCACTGTAACGAAGTGTCTCATATTTTGTTCTTTGTGAGATAGGAGAGAGAATGGCAGAATGTGGATTTGGGGGAAGATGGGAGATAGAATGACTGGACCTATGCAGAGAAAATCAGGTAGGAAGGAAGATGGAAAGATCCTTATTTGACCTCTTTATGTGAACCTAGGTACTTTCGAGTTTGAAGGCACAACCTTGGAACAAATTCTACCTTCTGACTGGGTTACAGCTGAGGTGGTGATAGTTGGGATGGCATAGGACAAAAATACAGCTCAAATCCTAGAGAACAGTTATAGTTGAGCATATGACAAAGGACAGGCAACTTAAGCTAATAGTTTATCTCATTCACATATAGGAAATAAGGACATGTTGGGTAAAGTGAAATTATGTAAACACGGTGAATTTTGAGTGATGTGTTAGAGCTTCAAAGAGATCGATTTCCTGTGCACCTCGTTTTTGTTTTCCTTTCTACTAACCTCTAACTCTTTTTCTGAAATCACAGTCCTCTCTCTTTTTTTTCTCTCACTTCTTTGTCATTCATTAACTCCTGTTCATCTCTTCCTCTCTCTCTCTCCAGTTGCAGTATGACCTCCAAATTCCCCATCACCTCTAACACATAGACATTCCTCTTCATTTCTTCAATACTTGCTATATTTCTGTTTCCTAGCATTTCTGAAAATTTTCTGAGAATGGCCAAAAAGCCAACATGAAATTGTCTAATATTTTTTAATATCTTTTCATTTTCCTCAATTTTTGAGAGAAAAAAGATGCTCATTTTATATGCATGTTTCACATTTTAAGAATGTATTAGAAGCCAAAATATTACAGTGCAAAGAGACACATCTTTAAATTTTATCTATGTAAAATACTATTTCCATGAAAAAGTCAATTCTTGATAGGTCCATAAAATGTTGACTTTTTTCCCTTTGATCTGGAACATGTCAAGTGATTTTTTTTCTTTTTAATGCTTATCAATGATTCACTGATGCTTTAATTACTTAAAAAATTTGTAGGGAAACACAAAATTCTTTTAGTGAATTAAACTTCAAAGAAGGAAAATATGTCAGATTGCCTATATATGCAAAAAATCAGGAGTGTCTGTCTCTTGCATGTGATATTAAAGTCATGTTGTGTTCTTTCAAACATTAAATAGCTTATGTTAGTGTCTGGAGTACTGGAGAGGTAACTAATGTGAGAGCAGTGGACAGGTAACCAACAGAACTCTCCAGGGTACACTTCTAGACTTGACTCTGCCACTCAGTAGCTGTCTATATTTGGTTACATTAATCAAAACCTTTGGGCTTCAACTCAAAATCTGAGGTTTCTATGAAGGACTTGCAATGTCTCTTTTAGCTCTATGCTAGCATATTACTTTAAAAAAGAAACTTATAAAAGTTATCATCATATTCATTTCCTTTTCAAAGTTCAGTATGCCTTTAAAAGAAAATGACCCTATAAAATGTCAGGGCATTTAAAAATTGAATGCCATTTTGAAATTTAAATATGTGCTATGACTAAATTATTTAAGCTTGCTCTAAATCTGCAATGTGCTTTTCTTAGTTTGGATTACCTATCTCTATGTAGGAATGAGAAGCCGTATATTTGATGACTACCTTTTCTAACTATATGTTACTCAGAACAAATAGAATGAAAAGATATGCTAAAAGACAGGAGGCATGCAAAGGAAGGTGTTAATTTACATATGATGTTATGGAATTTATTTTCAAAGTAGCTGAACTAAAAGAGTAATGCTATTGACTGTTCAACACTTTTTTGGGGGGGAGATGCTCAGTGATGGTTGTTGAGTTAGGTGTTGAGTTTGCTCTCAAAGAGTCAGTCCAGTCAAGAAGGATGAGATGTAGTAATAAGTGGTAGACACTCAAATAAAATTCAAAGGTGGTGGAAGGTGAAGGCAGTGTTCTGAGAGCAAGCTACTTCATAATTCAGTTAGTGAACCCAAAAACAGTGTATTCCAGGCAGGGAAGAAGAGACAAGCCAGGGGAACGGTCATTGTAGGTAGATGACAGAGCGTGGACAAAGTGTCAGATTGAAAGTGGTACCAAAGGTGTTGATAAACATACTAAGTTGTACATGGCAAAGAGCATCTCATGGCAGGAGAGGAGGGAGAAGAGCAAATAAAGGAGTAAATGTCTAGTACCTTGTATATTATATTAAGGATAGAATTTAACTTTTATACATCAATAAATGAAGAAGAATTTATAAATGCACGTGATGTGACAGACGTTATTTTATAAGAGCAAGAATATATTAAGAGTATATTTACATATTCTCCTCTGTTATACTATATATATATATGTATATATATATATATATATATATATATATATATATATATATGTGGACAGAGAGAGAGAGAGAAAGACAAGGAGAGGGAAAGGAAGAGGGAGAGAGAGACACATTGAGAAACACAGAAAGAGGGAGAGGGAAACAGACAGAGAGAGAGAGAGATTTTAAGAAATTAACTCACATGATTGTGAAGACTGGCAAGCTCAAAGAACATGGGAAAGAGCAGGCTAGAACCTCAGGGAGAGTTTCTGTGTTGTATTCTTGAGGTCAGGTTCTTCGTATTTCCAAAAACCTCAGTCTTTACCTCACCTTCTACAAACCGAATACATTCCACCCATGTGATGGGAAACCATCACAGTTCCTCCATATCTATTCATTTAAATGTTAATCCTATGATGAAACAACTGCACACCATAAGCCATCCAAGATGCTCATATGATGAACCATCTCAATTTGTCATTTTTACTAACTTTATGCATTCATTAACTGTGAAGATTTACTAAAGACTTATGGACATCGTGATCATTGTGATTCTCTCTCTCTCTCTCTCTCTCTCTCTATATATATATATATATATATATATACACATATACACACACACATATATGTATACACATATATATATTTGTTAATTCAGAATGTCAAATTAAGATAGCACTAAAAATATAAGTGTAGCAAGGAATATTTTCAGTTGTTGTCAGCAGTTTTAAATATTGAAAAGGTCTCTTCTATGAATGAGAAACAGCAATACACGCAATTAAAGATTCCACAATGACAACATAATGCTCTCACCTTCCTCTGCTGCCCTTTTGGCTCAGCAGCATAGCCTTTAGCATCTGTGAACTCAGCATGCATTCCATTTTGGGATGGGCTATGATAACTTTCTAGGAAGCTGAGTATGTCGCTACCTTCAAAATAATTCTTCTGTTTGGCAGCTCTTAAGCTTATGCACTTAACTCTAATGGTTCAGAAAAATCACTCCCAGCAACATAAAAAAATCCACACCTTTGGGGACAATCTTTCCAAGTGTAGGTGTGCAGCCTTCTGGACCCTGGAAAGAACATCCTAAGAGCTATTTCTTGCCATCTAGAAATGAATTTTGCATTGGGAGGCAGAACATGTGTTGTTTGGGATAAAAAAATGATCATTTCATGCACTTAGGTCAAGTCATCTCCATTACAAAACTTAAATTCTTTAGTAAAATTGTCTGACTTTTATTATAAAGACTCCTCATTCCTAACTTCAGTGGCCTGTATTTTATTTCTTTTGTCAAAATAGCAATCTTTTATGCAGCCTTGACCTTCCTGGATACTTTTCTCAAGATCCTGATCTTCACTCCAAATCTAATGCTCTACATCCAATTTATGCATACCCTAGCTTGAAAAGTAACAAAGCTGATAATGTGATAGTAGGTTACTGGGCAGGTTGTGATGGGTTGATGAATTTTACACTTAATGACGAAAAATTTTAACATTCAATATTTATAGAGAAAAGATTGTAGAAACAGATGAAATCAACAAAAGAAGTTGGAATTCAAAGGAATTTAATGGGAGGAGGCAGTGGTGGTCAAGATTTTACTATTGGTATTACAAATTTGGCTGTTCTTTATTCTACACAATGGGTGTATAAATGATTTCAACTTCAAGTTTCAATTTCATTAATGTTTACCCAACATCTTGAAAAGATTCAAAATTCACATAGATGGGATGCAGGTACAAACCACATTTCCCATATGGACTCTCTATAATTATTCTGGGGTCAAGATATATACAGCATTGAGAAGTGTACAAAAAGATAAAGTGCAGACAGATGGAGTGTTTCTCAGTTCCAAGAGATGGAGAACAGATTCTCATTGGGTACTCTAAATACAGAGAAAGAAGTTGATTTCAGATACTGAGTTTGTGGCATGGAAGTGGAGACCTATGGAGAAAGGTACAAGTTGGACCCCAGTCCTAAAGGCTGGTCTGAACAATTTCCTGGAAAGAAATGGTCTGTCCCTGATTATCACAGGTTCCCACTCTTTGTTTTATTAGAGCCCCAGACTAGGTGGAGTCCTCAGTGGACTTAGCTCTATTTCATTCATTCTTCCTTTTTAATATTAATTTTTGAAACCATTTTCATGAGCAACTTTTATGTGAAAGGTTACTCAGATGATATCAAACACCCATCCAATTATGGCCCATAGAAACCCAAAAGTTTTCTTAATTTTAATTTTTAGGTTGGGACCCAAACAATAGATAATACTATTACATTTTAGAGGTCTTACACACTGTGAATGTTAGAGTGCTTCAAAGAAATGTCATGAGACTTCTGTAAACTATATTTATGTTATTTTATTTTATCCCTGTTGACATCCATGTGAAGTAGACATGGCAAGTGTTTTGATATAATTATACAGGAAATCCTAAGTATCTTGCCTAAGATTATATAGCTAGTAAACAGACTTGAATTTTTGTAAACTCCAAACTTGCACCTTCCATAATATCTTTTTGGGTATTAACAGAAACTTAGCTATTCTTCAAAGGAATTCATGAAATTATATGCCAATTATTCATATTCAACCTTGAGTAGTTCTAAGTAAACTAATAGGAAGAATCTCTTATTTTATAATGGCTCATTTTGTCAAGTTCCTTCTAAAAATTATAAAATCTAGTCCTATAAACTACATTCATATTTTCTCACCCCTACTAATATTGATGTGTTATTGTTTCTTCATTTTTTTGAGTACTTGAGTAGTTTGTCTGAGGATCTTTGGCTAAGTGACAGATCTGAGAGGAAACCTTGATGATTTGATAGCAAATCCTATGCTCTTTCTGCCTCACTACTGGATTGGTCTTTAAAACCACACATAACGAGAAATCTAACACACTCATTCAGCTAGAAGAATACATCATGTTTGAATTTCCAAGGAGTTAAAAAAAGTTAACTGTAAAGCTTGTAAAATATTAAATCTAAATATCACACTGAGCCTTGAATTGCTCTTTAAGTAACATCCCTGTGCTGTAAAAATCCATTTGCAATAAATTTTCATATACAAGCCAAAGGATTTCAATGTCTTTCTGGAAAGCCCATGGGCCCTATGCAATTTGTACTCCTTACATTTTTTCTTCTGTATGCTTAGATATTCATTCATTGTTAGGGGAACTCAGTCTATTACTTTAAACTGAAGTCCTAGTCAATTATTACACATTCATTTTCATTTTATGTGTATAAATGTCTTGCTGTTATAAAAAATGCTGTATAAAAAGTGTGTGAGCTGCATATTACCAGTACAGAACAATGAAACAAAAATGCAGACATGGAGAAATTTCCCAGTTGCCCTAACATACTGAGAAACCTTTGGGGAAGATGAACCTTAAAATTGGGGTTTCAAGATAAAATGCAAATGGATGTAGTGTTTATAATTTTCTGAATGCAATTATTTATGTATTGCAGTGTTCCCAAAATTGTAATTATGGTTATCAGAGAAGTACTTTGAAGCTTGCTGAGAGTAGCTAATAGGATCATCAAATTTTTGCCTGGTTAGGGTAGAAATGACATGTAGCAGAGGAAGGAAAATATTGTACATTTCACACTGGAAAAAGATTTATTGGGTGTTGATAATTTCTTTCAGAGCTGACAATCAATCTTAACACTAAATATACATAATTCCTCATGAGCCAGTTATTTCACCTTTCAGTCTCTTCTCACAGGTGTGTTTTGTGCATACCCAGGCATATGTGTACACATGTCTATGCCTAACAAAGAAACATAAAATGAAACAAATATGAGCCTGCATTTATGGCTTATAAAGAATTTAGTACAAATGCCAGGCAAGATAGCAAACACCTATAACCCAGTTAGGTCGGAGGCAGAGATAGAAGGAAGCCAACCCAGGCAAAACTTAGGTAACCTATTTCATAAAAGAAGCTGCCTGTGGTAGCTCACTCTTATAATCCCAGGGAGGCAGGAGATAGAATTAGGAGGATGGAGGCCAGAAGCTAGTTCTAGGAACAAAGTGCAAGAGCCTCATTAAAAAGAATAAGCAAAGCCAAAAGGGCAAAAGGGCTGCAGATGTGACTCCAGTGGTAAGCATTTGCCTAGCAAAAGGGAGGCCCTGAGGACTAGAGGTGTGGCTCAAGTGGTAGAGTACCTGTTTTGCAAGCACAAAGCCCTGAGTTCAAACCCCAGTCCTGTAAAAAAAAAAAAAAAAAACACTGGGAGGCCCTGAATTCAAACTCCAGAACCGCAAAAAAAGAGTATATAATACATTGAAAGGGGGAAGGTTGAAGATGTATGTTTAATATTTCAATCAATAAAACAGTGTATGGGAAATGTGATAATAAGTTCCTCATGTTAGTGACAAATAATATGACCAAAATAAATGACATGTTAGAGAAGACAGTGGGTTTGAGGTGAAGTAATATTTGAATTCTCTGGTGACCAAAAGTAAAGGTAATACAGTTAGGAGACACCTTGTCTTCTAACAGTGTTGTAGCTCAGTGGTAAAGTACTTGCCTTACCGTGTGTGAGGCCCTGTGTTCAATACCTCTAACCACAAAAAACGGAGATTAAGAACTATACTAATAGGATGCTACAGTGAAGTTATCAGGGGAACACAGGAGAAGAATCTGGAGGTTACTGTTCCAAAACACAAGGAACCCATAAACTGTTCAGTGACTGATCAGAAGGAGCACCAGGAAGAAATGTGAAAGCAAATTTATCCCTTATATACCTTGGGGGTTGTGAACTTGGAAAATACTGTCACACACATTTCTGTGATGTTCATAATAACCTTCTATATAACCTGCAATTCTAAACTATGAAAAGTATGATTTGGAACTCTGTACTATCATAAATTATAGAACAAAATGTATACTCCTACATTTTGATACACAGAGCAGGGATTATGATAAATAAAGGAAGAAAGAACATTGTGAAATGTTGGTAATGGTGCTGCCTGTCAGTTAATACTTCAACTTCAACCTTAGTCACTTTTTGTTCAGTGGCACATAATTTTTTTGAATATGAGATCTCATTGTATTTTGTTCTTATTGTTTTGTAAAAAACAAGTGTAAAACAGAAAGAAAATGAAAGTGCTGACTCAAGTACTACAAATACAAAGATCAACAATTTAATATGACAGGACCCAAAGAAATTACCAAGTCTCTAGATTCAGTCTAGAATACTCTCATTTCACTAGGTCAACTGCATTTACTGATGAAGCGAATTTTTGAAAGAGAAAATTTATTAAATTAGTAAAATATCTTAAGTGTTGTTAATAAATCTTGGAAGGTTTATTAGAACAAAATTTTCTCTTTATGCATGCACCAGTGTTTCCCAATTGTGCACAATGCCTTTCCAGTACTCTTTGAAGAATGCATTGCATCCAAAGGAAGTTTGAGTACAAGCAGCACAGATATAAAACTGACACTGTTAAGTTTATTAGCTGTTTTAGTTTTGAAAAAGTATTTAAATTTTCTGAATAGAAAAGTTCTTATCTGTATTTTAGATACAAAATGGATTGTTTTATGTGATTTTATGATATTACATCAAGTAACAAACTTTAAAAAAATTATTCTTGACACTATAAAATTCTCAATAAATTGTGGTAATATTAGGTGTTCTCACTTTAAATCCTGATTTTTTAACACCAGAACACAGTGTGGATAGTACTACAAATGGATATTGAATTGGAATTTTGCTAAGCAGTGTGATTGTCATATAAATAAAGCTCTTCAGAAAGGAACCAGCGGCCAAAGGGGAATATGACAATGATGTTGAATGCTTTACTTGCCATGTAATGCAACATTAGAGTGAGAGATAAACTCTCAATTCATACTGTCTTTGAGATAAAATCCAACTTCCCTTATATCTACTTCAAAGCTCAGTTCATTTGATCCCTATTCACACTTTGATACTCTTTTAGGACACTCTACTATATCCCATGACCCAGACATTCTAAATATTTCTATTTACTGAAAGGTATGACGGAATAATAGGTTTTGCACCTAGAACAAGATTTTCAAGCATTGGCAATTCCAACTTATCTTTTGGCCTTCTTTTAGTCATTGTTTCTTCCTCACCCTCTATGAGATGTCCCTGTAATATGTTGGCACAGGAGACATGGAGATACTTTCCAAACTACATTGCTTAATCATTTGCATCTGTTATAGACTATGAGGTCTTTCTTTGGTGTTGGCTCATATTTGACTCCTTTACAGTGTACACTGCATGGCATAAAATAGGTGGCAAATAAATATTTATGGATGAAAAAAGAAATGAATGAGTCATGAAATATGCAGGAGCTAGTATAAGTGCAACCAAAGAAACTAATATGAAATTTATCAAGTTCGGAATACTCAGAAGTAGTATAAGTATAAAGTTTCAAAAGAATACTTGGCAAATCAATGCATATCAATGATATAAACATTGTCCCAGGTATTAAGGAAGAGGATTAAGAGCCTTATTACCCATACACCTGCTCCTAATATTTACTGGATGACTTTCTGTAGTCACTTAAATTTATCTATGGTTGGTTTAACTATGGGGTAAAGAAAATAAGTTGTATTTACCTGAAAACAAGAGGTTCGATAAAATAATTCCTTCAGGTCACTTGTACTTCTAAGACATATGAGTTTTTAGACCAATCATGTACTTAAAGACAACTAGAATTTGTGATGCAAATTGAAATTGAAAGTGTGTATCTAAAATTATCATTATTGAGAACATTGTAGAGGTTAGAATGTGCAAATAAGTAACATTGCTTTTTGCAATGAAATAGGGTTACAGATGGAAATAAATGACTGAAGATTATATAAAAATAGGATTTTTTAAACAGGCATAACAACTTCAGTTTTAAAAATTATACATTTTCACACTGTTACATATATCTTAAACATTACATGCTATTATGTACATATTATGTATATGAGCACATATCAGATATAGTTCATAGCTATTATTTCAGTATTATAAGAAGGTTTTGTTTCCTTGGATATTGATTATTCATATCTTATTAAAACCTCAATAATTCAGATGACATGTATAAAATATTACTTTTGAGAGATTGCATTGTGCAGCTTGTCAGTTCAAGACATTTTTTTATAGAGAGAGAAATCTTCCTGCTTCCCAACTATAATACTTTCCATGATAGTGTATTGGGCTAAGTGTCAAAAAATTTCTGTGAATAAAAAAATTTCTGTGAGAGAGTAGGTGGCAGAATTTGAGAGTTATGGCATGTAATGAAAATAAGTTGTTCTAAAACCCCAGTGATGTACATTCTCAAAAGAAAGTCAGGAAAAGTAATATATTCAATGTAAAAAGATCATTTTTAAATGGAAGAAGTAGAAGTAACTGAATATACTGGTAAGAATTTTGAGTTGAAGAAAGTATATCAGAAGGTACAAAACAGAGCAAAAATTATGAAAATGTTAAAAATTGGTAAGGAAGGATAAATACATTTGAAAATGGAAGTCTAATATAAAGATTAGTCTTAGAGTGCATTATCTTTATAGACATAATATAAAAAATTTGAATTAGTTTATCAGAACAGTTGCTATAATGCATCACAGAAGAGAAATGAGAGTCTAAAAATAACTAAGTGATAAAAGAGTGAAAAATAAGGTAGGCTCCTAAGGCCTTTAATACACAGGCTAGAATAAAGTTATGAATAGTAACTGAGTTAGGATAAAAATAGGAAGAGAAAAGAAATGTGTTAAACAATGACTCATTCAAAAATACATTATTGCTGTTCAAGTTAAGGTTCTACCATGTACTAAGTGTGATAAATTAATGTGGTTATAGAAATAGATATTGTGACCTCAAAAGGTCCATGACTTAGTCCTAAAATTAAATAAGACACTTCACAATTACAATACCATGTAATAAATAATGGCATAGAAACTGTAGCTGTAAGCATAGGTTCCTAACAAGGCCTTCTGGGTAGGGGAAGGAAATCTTAACATGGACTTGTTTAAAGACATGTTTAAAGTATGTCTTCAAGTGAGGATGGAATATCTAAGTGATGGAACAATTTATGTGTGTTGGGAAAGGGGGAGAAACAATAGAATTTGAAATTGAGGCCAGAGCAAGTAATAGACATAAAGGAATGGGCAACATTTAAGTTCTGTCTGGCTAGAGGATACATGGATGTATAGGGCAAGAAGTGAAGCCAAGAGAAGATGATCAGGGTCTACATTTGGAAGGAATGTGACACGATCAGATTTGCACTGTAGCCATTGCTGGTATTGTGTGGAGTTAATATGAGGAAATCAAGATTGGAGACTTGACATGGAGGGGTTGAAGGTCTTTGAGGAAGCATAGGAAAAAAATGAGGATGATAAAAACTATGACGTTGAGTGGACACAGTGATGAAAATAAGCACAAAAGAACCAATGGGACATGGTCATATATAAATATGAAAGAAATGATAATTTCTTTAATTGTTAAATTTTGGGTTGGACTGATGGAGAAAATCATGGTGTTGTTCATAGAGATATGCAATGTTAGATGCCTAAGGTAAGCGATAAATTCTGCTTCAGATATTTGTGGTCTGAGGCTTATGAAGAATATAATCATGACATGTAAGCACTCAAATGCATGAGTTTGAAGTTCAGAAATGTGCTATGGATAATGAAAGAGCAAGAAATGAAATTGCATAGGAGTAATGTAAATGAAGAAGAATTTCTTCACACTGGCATTTGAGAAGTACATAGAAGGTGGATGAAGGAAACTTAAAGATGAGCCCTAAAATAAAGAAAATCTGCACCCTAGTGAAGTCCTAGCCCATAATATGAAGCCCAGAATAAAATGTTAGAATAGTAAAAAATAAAATAAATTCAAGAAATAAATTTCATGTGTGATTTGAGAGAAGTACAAATCCTGAATCAAGGCAACATTCTACTTTAAGCTGTAGGCATGAAATGAAATAAGAAAGATGAAGCAATGAAAGTTCTTCTCAGGAAAAAAAAAACATAGTAAGCTGAGTTTTAAAAATACTAATGACTCAATTTCAAGTAGAAATATACCATGACCTCTTAAGTCTTTTTCCGGATGTCTTTCAAATTATGACAGTAATAACTGGTTATGCATCCTGGTTCACTGATCTTTGTAAAGCACTATGTGTATAAAAATAATTTAAATCTTCAGGAAAGCAACATCCAAAGTCACTTCAGAATAATGAAGATGCTACAGCAATGGCAAAAGTTGAAGTGTGTTAAAGGGATGTGTACTTCAAAAGAGAATTTTACAAGATCGTTGATGATCATGGAGGAATAAATGGAGCTTCTTTTTCATTGTAGCAACTTAAATTACCAAATGATTTGTCAGTAGATTTTCTGAATTATTTTCTCAAACTTCAGTGTTATTTCTTTCTAATGTAACATTCATCATGTAAAGAACTATTATGTTGGTACTTTTTTTAAAGCAATGAAAAAATTATCCCAATAGAAGAGGGACACTAGAAGCAATCAAATAACCAAACACATTCCTGGGTGGGGACTGGAGTTGCTACACGTGACCGTGTTTGCTAACATATCCCAATATTGACTGCAAATGTATTATAATAATTTTCACTGGACTTTTTTTTGTTCCTATAAAGATCCAAAGGAAATGAAATTCCATAAATAAGTAGGAAATCATGTATAGTACAATGGGAGTTCGTTATACTATGCATGGGAGAAAAGTTTACTTTTAAATTGTTCTGTAAGGAAAAGGGTTTTCTAGCCAAACCCGATATGAATATAAGATGTAGGAAAGATATTAAATGGCTTTGAAGCATCCTTAAGTACATTGAAAGTACCATTTTAAACACAATTGATATTCTTGTGAGGATGCCAACTAGGAAGTACTTTGTTAGCTTAAATCTATTAAGCATTCTTGAAAAAACTAAAGACATCATGTCTTTGAACACATTCCACAATTCTGTATCTTTACTAATTCAAATTGGCCAAATCAATTCATTATATCTAGGAGTATTTTATTATGCATGCTGTGATAATCTTAAAAATATTTTAAAAATCCTTCTAGATAACTAAACATGCAATATCATTTTATAAAATAAATTATATCTTTTTTCAATTTATGCACAGACTAACTGCTTTTCTCAATGCATCTCTCTAAAAATGTGGGATTGTTAGGTTAAAAATGTTATATTTTAAAATAAAAAAATCAAGCAGTTACTTTTGAAATTAAGTTTATAATTTGGGCTGATTTTCCCAAAGTAAGTCGATTATGTGTGTGTGCACAATAGACACAAATCCACTCAAATGATTGCTGCTGATCTCTGTCTGCAGCATTTTTAAGTCCTAAACTATAGCAGTGTTGTTCATGAATGTTGACATCAGGATAATTTGCTTCTTCTTCTAGAAATTATGTAAGAATCTGAAAACTCAGGCCTGGTTTATAAGCCTTAAATTTCTTTTTTAAATGTATAGGGTGTGATTTTTATAGAAGAGATTTTATTTCTGTATTTCTTTACAAAGTGTCATTATTTGCATCATTAGTTGGGTGATATGATAATTTTACTTTTTACTCTTGCTATAATAAGCAAACCTTTTCATTAAATGTACAATCTTAACAATGATTTTAAAAGATGAAAGTCATTCTTATAAAGTGGTGAATGAAGCACATATTTGGAAAGTCAGGCAACAGGATCGTGCAGGACGTTGTTTACATTTTCTGCTTTCTCAGTTAAAGTTGGAGAACAGAGTGTCTGATTCCGGTATAGGAGACTATGTGCTACTGGTGTGAAATTTTCACATATAACAAACCTGGGAAAAAGTTGAAAAACACTGTCTAAAGTAGTGGAAAGCCAAAAATGTAGGCAGATAATGAACAGGAGTTAACACTGGAGGACAGGAATGGCATTGACTGAAAACCCATTGTTTGTCTTTTAGCTTGAGCACTTATGGAAAAATTGTGTCTAACACTTAGGTAAAATGTTTCTCCTTTAATGACTTGAAGAATCTGAAGAGAAAGTTTGTGTCAATCATAGCCATTAGAAATGAATGGATAAATCCCAGAAATGAAAAATCCAGAAAATTTACAGAAACCTATATTCTGTAAATAAACTATACTCGTCTCTTGATGATTTCTAAAGGCTAATATGTCAGGTGGGAAATATAAGCAATCCAGATAAGGCAAAAACAAATTTGAGATTTTTAACTTCCTCCCTTGCTAGGAGATTTGTTTTTCCAGTTTGAATTTAGCTATGCTAAATGTCTGTTAAAATAATGGCAAAAGGATAAATTCTCTTCAGAGGAATATGAAAATACAGAATCTCTACAGCATGTGAGTCACCAAGAATACAATAGAAACCTGCTCTTTTTCCCCAAAGAATACATTATCTTATCCAATAAGATTGTTTGTTGCAAATGTAGGCCCCAGAATGGTCCTGCTAAAGAGCAGACAGAGGCATGAATTGTTGGCATACTTTGTAAGAACTCTTGTTTAGGAACACTCACAGCCATTGCAAATTCCTTCCCTCAACATTTGTTGTTCTGTTCTCTTACTTTCAAATGATAGGAGAGAAGGCAGAAGAAGTTCCTAATTCAAAAGAGTGAGAAGACATTGGAAAGATTGAAAACCTTAAACAGGAAGTTCTTGGACCATACAAGGGAAGAGTAACCATCCTAACTATAGTCATATGCTAACTGGTTTACCGGTTAATATTGCCCTAATCACATACTTTTGTTAGTGATCATGTATGCTTAGAAAATTAATGAAAACTAATAAAACTTGAACTACAACTAATTTATTTAAGGTGGTATTTCAAATATTTGAAACTTAGTTATCTATTTTTAAATTGGGATTATTTATTGCATTTTCATAACTTGAATATTCTGGATTAGTTATTTTCTAAATTTACTCTACCTCCAAGTTCTAATGCAATTTACAGTGAATCTTCACATGTGGGAATTTCCTTTTTTAGATGACCTGAAATAAATCATTGCTTAGTAGTTTGTACAAGGAATCTGCAAATTGTCCTTCTTTGAAAACTTATTTACTAAAAACTAAATTTGCTGTAGTAGACATATCAGTAAGAATCAACTCAGGTTCATTTGTTCCATCAGAGGTAAGATGCAGTATGTGAACTTTGGTTCCTTATGCAAACTATGCACAAATTCCATTATTTTTGCTAACTCAAATTAAGTATAATTACTTTAAGTAAAGCTATGTAAATGTTTATTTTTATTTTGAAAGTTTAATCAAGAATTCTATACTGAACAAATATAATCATAGATATTTTCATGAACACTTTATTATTATGTTTTAAACATGATATATAGTAACAACTTTAGGTATTTTTATGTTATAGAAAAACAAGAACCTATTATTCTCATAAAATGATTAAATAGAGAACAATATTTTAAAATATGACCCAAAGAGGCTTTTTCAGTGAACATTTTAAACAATTTTTGACTTAATAAATTTCTTCAAGCAACTACATTTAATATTATCCATATTTCTGTTTTGAACTTCCACATAAAATTTCTCTCTTTTCTGTGTACAATAAGCAAAGGTACCTGAAACGCATATATATTAAGAATGGTTCAACCGATTTTGAGTTGCAGATATGAAATAAAATTTAATGAATTCCTGTAATTTATGTGATGGACATTTGACACAAGATTTTCTTAAAAGAATATGTGGGCCAGGCAGGGGCCAGGAGCTCATGCCTGTAATCCTAGCTCCTCAGGAGGCAGAGATCAGGAGAATCATTGCCCACCCTGGGCAAATAGTTAATGAGCCTCTATCATGAAAAAAAAAAAAATCACAAAAAAGGGCTGGTGGAGTGGCTCAAGGTGTAGGCCCTGAGTTCAAACCCCAGTACCACAAAAAAAGGGATGTTTATTGGAAAAAAAACAGCCTCTTCAATAAATGAGGCTGGGAAAACTATATATCCACATGCAGAAGACTGAAAGTAGATTTCCGTCTCTCACCCTGTACAAAACATAATTCAAAATGGATCACAAACCTTAATATAAGACCTGAAACACTGAGATCAGTAGAAGAAAACATAGGGAAAAACTTTAAGATATACTCAATACGCAATAATTTTCTGAGTAAGCTTCTAATAGCTGAGTAAATAATAAGAATTGTTAAATGGGACTGCATCAAATTAAAAATATTCTTCACAGCAGAGGAAACAATTAACAGAGTGAAGAAACAGCCTACATAATAGGAAAAAAATCTGTTCCAGCTATTCATCTGCCAAGATTAATAGCCTTGGATTATGGATTAATATCCATAATATAGAGAGAACTCAAAATTAAACACCCAAAGAAAAGGTAATCCAATCAACAAATGGACAGTAATAAATACATCAAAAAGTGTTCAGCATCCTTATCCATCAGGAAAATGCAATTCAAAATCACATTGAGATACATTAGATTACTCTAATCAGGTAAACCTGAAGTAAACCCTATCCATCATGACATATAACACCACTCCTTTCCACAAAGGAAGAACAAAACAAAACTAAGTAATATTTGATGCAATTATTGCTAGAATATTACTTTCTAATATAGCAAGACTAAAACAAAACAAAGTAATCTTTGTTATTCTGTGGGGAGACATTATCACTATATAAAATTATCTTGTTAATTTATTTGTTTACATGTTTATTGCTAATATAGTTCCACTACAATACAATAGCAGCAGCTACTTTGACTACCTTAGCTAAGTTCATTAACTATTCCTCTATGTTTTATTTTCTTACTTCACTTTTTCATGTAGCCTTGAGGACATACTATACTTTATTGTTTATTCACCTACTTACATGTTAAAATTTGTACACCAGACTACATATTTGGGTGTCTTACAGCCAGAATATCGTCACCATCTTAAACTATGTGCCTGGCATGAATTAAGTACATGGGACTCTTGAATGGAAAAATTGATGAATAAACAAACCATAGGATTAGGAAGAAAACAGATATAAATTCTTATTCTTTTAGGAACAGAGATGACATTAGTATCATGTAATGGACCATGAGTAGCTCTGAGTGAGAACATTGAGGCCCAAGGAATACCAATTATGGGAAGAATTGGGACTAATTACTTAACTAACATTTAATAATTTACATTTTACCCTGCCACTTCATGTCCTTTGTAAGCAAATGAGTTCATTTGCTTTTCCTTTTTCTGCGTGCCTAGGTCTATTATGCCTCCAATATTTCTCACCCACTATAGATGCTTCATAAACTTGTTTAATTAATAAATTAATAAGTAATAAACAAGGTATACCGAAAATCATGAGACTTGAGAACATTTGGCTCGCTTTAACTCTACATCCCATGGAGACTCTTTGATCATGTCTGGTGTGTAATAACATGACATCTTCTCTTCTAATCATACAGAGACTGTTCTTGTGCTTCAAGGACAACATAATTTTAAAGTCATTATTCCCAAGTAGGGAATCTCTGAAAAAGAAATTATTAGATGCTTTTTCAGAGAGCACTTGTATTTGGATCCTTCCTGCAAATACTTGCTGGAGATAGGATATGATAATTTTTCAAGGAGGATTGCTGGCTGCGTGTGGGGGAAGCCATCCTTTGAACATCTGTACTTTCCATATGCTCTTCCCCTGAAAGTGCTGTGCTCCAGACCAGTGCCTATCGGCTCACACAGTGCTAATCAGGGCACAGCGATGCCAAAGCATGTGAACCCAATTAAGGGCACTGCATCCCACACTTCCATCATGACTGTTGGCAGTGTGACCTCGCATCCACCTAGCCTTGTACATACAAGATGGCAGAAGGAAGTGCTTGACTGTGTTCCCTTGTTTATACATCCATCCTCTTCACCTTCAGCACACCTGTAATAAACCTTGCCAGTCAAAATGCTGAGCAATAGCTTTGAGAGGTGCACAGGGTCTGTGATGACAAACAGGTGCTGTATTGCTGACTCTTGCACAGTTTGGGCACTTCTGAAAAAATAAAATTTGCACAGTCCGAGTCATTAGGAAGGTGGATTTAAGGAAGTGGAGCCATATGAATATTGACATTTTTGCTCACATTTAACCTGCACAGACACCAAGTTTTACAAAATCTCCTTTAGCCAGCTGTGATGTCAACAAGGCACTTTATTAAGGGAAAGGACAAAAACATTTAGATTAAGATACAATTACAGCATAAGAAATTTGCAACACACTGTATATAGATTTAGACAGTATCATTTTTCATGTTTGCTTTTGTCACATTAAAGAAAAGAAGACAGAAAATCAGCTTCTCTTCACTCATATATTCATCAACTTCCTCATTGAGTAATGATTGTGTTGTTCATCTTATGCTGGGACTAGCACTGTATTTGGATGCAAGAATAAAAGTTCCTGTGTGCAAACCACAGAAACTATAAAGTAATGCATAGAAAAAGAGGTATTATTTTTCCTAGTTAACATTCATAATTGAACAGAAACACAGTACTTTATTCCTCTCAGATCTGTTTGTACTATCCTATGTGAGCAAACACAAAGACTGAAAAAAGTTATGCTCATAGCTGAAAACTCCAAAGATACTTAGATCCCAAGGTTTGGAAAGAAAGAGTATTTATGATTAGTATTTTACAAAGCAAGATTTGATTTGGAGTTGTGTACTAGAAGGGATGTTTTACAGAAAAGACAGTCAGAGCTAAGCCTTTCCAAGAGAAATTAAATTGTCCAGGGACAAGGAACTGCTCACATGAATTTTTCTAAATAGGTTTAAAAAGGAACAACAGGAGGGCATATTTTCACTGAATATCTTTTTCAGTTTAATATAAGTGTATTTCACTGAAATTAAATATTTAGTTTAGTTTTTGGAAAAATAAAAGATGGCAGGGATTTAGATAAGGACAGGTCAAAGGGGGATAAGACTTTCAGACAGATGGACCTGCCAAGGCTTGGAGAAGTACTAGGCTGGGATCGTGGATGGAAATGCAAAGTGATCAGTTCTGCTCACAAGCTTTATTGAGCATCACAAGGATATGACTGAGCTTGGAAAGCTGAGTAAGCACTGCTTCTCAAGGTCTCCCTGATGACTCCATAATGACCTTCATCGGTTGGTAGTGGCAGTTTGCAGCCCTGGACAAATGCAGAATCCACAAAGGAATTCCTGGGCCCTGATGCTTTCACCGCTACAAGAGCCAGGCTGCCAACTGGAAATGGTTTATTTAGATTAGAAATGTTGCTACTCATTCAGCCAAGGTCTTACACCAAGTTCCCTTGCTTCTCCTGAAACTCTTGCACAGTCATACATTATCTGCTCCTGATTATAGGGCCTGAGCATGATACCTATATGAAGTTCAGACAGTGTCTGACTTCCCATGGTTCAACTTATGACTTTTTTTACTTTACAATGGTGAATCAGCAATATGCACACAGTACAAATCTAAGTGTCACATTCTGAATCTTATATCATGCCTGTCTGGCAATGCATGATGAGACACATTCTCACGATGCTTGGCAGCGACAGTGTACTCCCAGCCACACAATTGTGAGAGTAAACAATTAACATTCTACCCTTCACTGTGTTGCTGAGTTATGCTGCTCAGGAGGCTAAGTGTATCAAATGTATTTCTGACTTAGTATTTTTAATTGATAATGAATTCATAAGAGTATAGCCCCATTATAAGTTGAGAAACGTGCATATATTATTAGAATATCTTTTGTAAATATAGAAATCAGAGTATAGAGAGACCAGGAACTTACTCAGCTTGGGCCTTTTGGATCATGAGTATAAACTGGAAGAATGGAAACAATAGTTGGAAGAGCCATTTCTATTCTTAAGACTAGACTTTATCCAGTAGGCAATGGCGGAAGGTTTAGGAGCTGTAAGCAGGGTAGCCGCATAGTCACATACAAACTAGACTGGAAGCACTGAATAATTGAATCCTAGAGAAGTTCAATAATTTTACAAAGGACAAACATAAGAAATAGCAGTACTAACACATTCAAGTATTACTACAGGGCCCCATATTAAACCATTATACCTTACTGCCTCTCCTCCTAAGACACAGACAAAAGTTTGCCAAATAGACAGGGCAGTCTCCCAATGGAGAGGAAAGCTAATGGTTCCTCTTTCAGAGATCCAGGCATTAGTAATTTTGGGGACATGTGTGCTGTGAGGGTGACAGTAGCATATTTAAAAACAGGAAGTTTTGGGTGCCAGTAGATAGGCACATAAGCTGTTGGCAGTCTTGAAGCTGCCGTCTGTCATAGAAGCGGGGCTGGCAGATATCTAAATGGAAATTGAGGGTCACATGCTTAAGGCTGAATTGAGCTGAACTGACCTGTGTGAATTAAAATAAGAAAGGAAATAAGAGAAACAAAAACTTAAATGACTTGAACGACTAGTTTTTTAAAAGATTTTCATTAATGTTGAGATGATTTTGAAAATATATGTTTATTATTTCTTGGCATTTAGTTCTAATTTCATTATGAATAAGAACTAAATATTCAATTGTAGGTGGATACTGATCAATACCTGGAGAATGTAAAGGCAATATCATTTTACTTAGTTATTGTCAAGGTACTGGCTCTAAGGCTTTGTAAGGCTTAGTCTCTTCATATCACATCTACTTCAAAGGCCAAATATGCCATGTTAATTTCACACCTTAGATGCAATTTTTCCTTTGATTTTAATCTTATCAAGGAATATAAGGCAGTTACATTTTAAGAATAGAAATTTTATCAGAATTCAGACATTCACAAAGAAACATAACATGCCAGTTTATGTACAACTAATAGTAAGCATATAAATGATAGGGAATGATTTCTTCAAAGTTCATGCTCAAAAGTACCCAAACTGAATGAAGGTCATTCAGGTAAATGTCAATGAACAGAGATACCTCTGTGACAACAGACATCTCTTTAGAGTTGAGTCCTCTAACATTGTTACTGATCAACACAACTATAATAAAGAAAAGAGAAGTAAAGCGGCAAAACCAACCTCGTGCATCACTTTCTTTGCAATGGCTCATAGGTCTCCTATAACCCAGAATGATATTGGCCTACTTTTAGTTACTTGTGACTCTATTGATAGGCAGTAAACTACCTTCCAATTGGATACTGAGGACCAGGGACAAAGGCTGGCATAGGAGATGTTGTGCAACAATGTGTGTAGCAGGTAAGCAAGTATTCATATGAAATCAACTCCAGAAGAAACCAGGAAATCCAGCTGGTTAGGATGTGCTCCAGGAAGCAAATACAGATTCTTTACCTAGCAAAAGGTAGGTGGCTACTATGTTAGGAACAATATAACAAAGTAGGAAATTTTTCAATTATGAGGGAAGCAGCAAGGAAGCAAAGTTACCATCCAGAAGGTCTGGCATGAACAGAACTTAGTCTAAGGTTTGAAAGGGATGGAATATAAGACCATTAGACAAACTGTTGGCTCAATTCAAGAGAGAAGGTACCTATAATTTTGTGAACTAGACAAAATTGTAAGTACAAGGTAGAAAGTTACCTATTGAACTTAGATTAGAATATAGATTTAAAATTACTGGTGAGATGCACTGGATATTTAAGCAGTTGTTGTTACATTTTGTCTGTTAGGGTAAGGACAAGGTATAAACCTATAGTAAGGACAAAGCATCCAAGCAATATGGATTGGAGTGATGAGAAGTGTGACAAGTAGATAATTTAACACCAAGAATAAGTATGTTAGGCCAACGTTTACCATGCAGAGTTCAGAGAGAGCCATTCTCCTTCAGTATGTTTTATAAATAAATGTCTTAGAAAACACCTGAATAAGCAAAAATTAAAATTGAATATTTTTAGCCACACAACTTCCAAAAGAGTAATGAAGAGTGAAACTTAGTAGTATTTAGCATTTTCAAAATTTGACTGGTAAATTGTCACAAATCCCTGTCATATCTCCCATAAGCTACAGAGAGTAGCTCCACACTGGGAGAAAAGCCTCAGATAATACAATACAGTACCGAGCAATATGCCACCCTCAAGCAATGACCACTATCAGAACCAATTCCATAATGCAGTGTACTCCAAAGGTCATGGCACTAGCAGATGCACAAAGCCTGCCTATAAATCCTACCTTGTGAAGGCATCCAGAATCATTCTGTCTTTTCTCATCCTGAACAGACCCAGTCTGCCCACCACTCTTCCCTGATTTGGTTCCCACTGCTATGTGGAATTTCTAGCCTGCTTGCAATCAATGCCCTTACCCTTTTTCCTCTTCTTAATTTCACTGAAACCTGAAATGTGTACTTAGAGCATTATTTTCCATGAAGCCCTCACAAAAGGAGAATTTTCTTTAACTCCTTTTATACTTAGGAAAAGATAGTTAGAGTAAATGTTTGCTTCAAATGATCATTTCTCCCCTCTTTTTTAAAAACTCCTTAGACTGGATATTTCTCATTTCCCCTTGATGAAATCTTGATGAAGTCCTAGGAATAAACATCCCCTTTCAAACCATTCTGCTCTCAACATTGAACACTAAATTATGGGTCAGAGTCTTCCTTTCACTCATTAACATTTGGCTTTTAACAATGATTTCAACAATGACTTTGATCCTGCTTCTGGTTTTTGATTGCGTCATCTCTGAAGACCTCTTTTCCTCTTTTAGTTACCATCTCATTCTCAACTTGCACCTAACTTATGCACCTCCTCCCAGTTTCTTAAAACTTCCTATCCTTGTAGTTCATATGTGTGAGTATATCTCCGGGAGCAATTCTTAAATTCCAAGGCACAGTATTATTTAAAATTGTAGTTTCAAACCCATACACAAGTTATAATCACCTGTGGAGATTAAAGAAAACACTAATTACAAAAAGATACACAAGTTGAAACCACAAAGAGATATCATTCACATTTACTATGATGGCTAAAATATTTTTTAAAATAGTACCAATGGTTGACAAGACTATGGAGAAAAAAAAACCTCTCCAAATTGGTAGAATTGGTACAATTCTATCTGTCAGTATTTACTAAAGCTCAGTATGTAACTACTCTACGTCCCCAAATTCCAATTCCTGGTACGTATGCAAGAGAGATACTTATGTACATCCTTCAAAAGATGCATGCATCATTATTCATAATAGCTCCTAAATTTAAATTCTCTATATGTTTATTAATTACAAAATCAATAAGCAGAAATTGTGGTATACTGCACAATTTAAACAAATGAGTGACAGATAAATATAACTAAAAGGATAAATCTCGAGAAATTATGTTGAGTGAAAGAAGCATGAAGAATACACTATTTTCTTCTTTAGTTTCCTCACCATGTATCTTCCCCATTTTTGCATCCTTCTGCCTCTTTTTATATGAAAATTAAATGAAATTGTTATATATATATTATTGTTCAAAATCTAAAGTCTTTTTTCACTTTAAAAAGTGCACATTGGACAAAGTTTGACAATACATCAGTAATCCACACTCACATTAAGATTTTTAATATTTCCATTTTCCTAGAAAGTTCTCTGTGCCTCTTCCAAGTCAAATCTTTCCTCAAGGGAAACTGTTTTCTGAACTTTTGCTCCATAGATTTCTCTTTTGTAGGAATTCGAATGAATAGAGTCATGCAATGTATAGTGAAAGGTGATTCTTTAAGCACACTGTGATTTTAAGTATTAGCCATAGATTCAAAGTGAAATATGGATCTAAAAGTTGTTTACCATAATATAATTAAAAAAAGTTTATTAACAGTTTATTTTTCACTGAACTAAAGAGATAATACTAGGATCTCAGGAACAACCATGTTCAAAAGTTATATTGGATTCACTTGTGATCATAGATTTAAGAATAATAACATGCATGTCTATTTATAATTTATTTCTTTGTTGGTGGAGTGGCTCAAGTGGTGAAGCACTGCTTAACAAGCATGAGGCCCTCAGTTCAAAACCCCATACTGTCAAAAAAAATCTGTAATTTACTTCAAAAGCAGTGAATAATTTATAAAAGAACTATCTAGCCATTTTATAATGTCTAAAGAGTGCATAGTTTCTATCTCAAACAAAATTAATGAAGGTCATACTGCTTTATTGAAATTACAGCCATTTGACCAACTAAGTAATAATTGGAAGATCACAGATGAAGGCATCAGATATATCCATGAACAGTCATGAAGTATCAGAGGACACACAGACAGTATGTGCAAATGTTAAATAAAACATGAACTATAAACAAATATTGAAGTTTAATTAGTAGAGTTTTTGAGTTTTTTCCCCCCAAGGGTACTAATGAAGCAATTTGTAGATTTCTTTCTGTGTGTGTTCTCTGCTTGAACAAATTAGTTATATTGAGCTTAACAAGAGACATATTTTCTCACTATTAAAGAAGAGACTTACAAATATGTAAGTGGAAAAGGCTAGCATATTTTCTAGAGTACCAGATTGATTGTGACATTATTAGCATCAGATGGCTATATACCAGAATCCACAGCTCTATCATCTGTACCCTGGCTCTGAATGCTAAGAGAGCCTACAAGCAAAAACACATCTGCAGCAATGAGCACATCCAGTACTCTCATCTTTGTTTCTAGATGTAATTCTGCAAGTGAAGAAACCACCACTCTCAGACTGGGACAATAGAGTAACAAGATAAGTCTAGAATATCTTGTTCTTCTAGAAGACAAAGAAATGCCCAGAATGACAGGAACATAGCAAAAGGACAATAGCACAAAGCTGCAGAGGCTTCATTGGACAAATCTGAAGCAATTTTAGCATGCAAACCAATAATACAAAAAAAATGCATTATCGCTCATTGAGAAGTAGATATCCAATGATATATTTACATAATTGAATAAGCAAATAAGTGAAAAGTATTTTTGAGAATTAACTTGAATTCTCATCAGTTGACTTTGACTTATTTTTCAGCTAATACATTTATTTTACTAATAATGGCAATATTTGTTGGTCCGCACTTACACATTCTGCAGAGAATCATGGTATGCGTGAAAGGTTCTTATCATGAAGATATTAGACTTCTGTAAGTGGACAGTAAAAAAATCCCATTTCCTTAGTTACTAAAACTCTGCACTATATTGCAGTACATGTGTTTTTCACAATAAAATGAAAAACAGTCAGAAAGCATATAGCCAAAATATAATTACTCATTGTAAATAAGTGTATTAACTAGATCATTTGAGAGAAAACAATCTATACACCATTAGTGTGTGAATGAATGTTAAAGATTATGGAAATTTTCTGCATTCTTAGTAGTACATATATTTAAATAGAAAAAAATCTATTGACTGTTATTTGGATGCTCGTTCATCTCAAGAAAGAGTATAGTAGAGAGTGTTCCTGGTCCTTTTCTTCTCATTTGGCCTCCCCTTGGCCAATGAGGATATGTCTGATTGGATAGTGTCTGTGCTTAAGGGAACTGACTACTTCTCTGATAAGCCACTTTGTCAAATGTCAGTTGCAATCAATTTGGCAGATGGAAGGAGCCTTCAACTCTGTTCAGAGAATCTGTTTTATCAGGGTAGTTAAGCACCAGGATGAAGATCAATGTAGTCATACTCACTTCATGTCTGCAAGGGAGGGATAAACATAAGTAAATGTGCTTTGCAAGCATAAATAATTAATAATAAATTATAAGTACAAGCATGATATCTCAGAATTTATCACTGGGCTGCTAAACTAATTTCTTTCTTACACTCAAACTACTGTAGCTTATAGTTCCAAGAGAAAAAACATGGATATAATCAAGTAAAACAAAACATACACAAATTTGTTTTAACAAAGGTCTGAGAATCTAGAGATTTGTGGAGCCATATTCATTTGTCTGTGCACCTGTCTATAGATTATTTTCTTCCCGCAGTAGATACACACATGATGATGAAATTTTCACTCATTCAAAATCCACCTATCACTTAAGATCCAGCTCATTGTCATTAACTCTACAAAAAGTTTCTGATCTCCCAATCTATCTGAATTATATCATGTCTGTTCTATTTTTTGTTTGTCCTTCTAATATAATCTTTTTTATATGTTCTTCCTTGAATGAGCCATACATTGCATGCATATTTCTTCCACTGGTTATTTTGCCATGCTTATAACACAAACACATTGTTCATTAACCATAACAATAATTAAATACAAAAAGCTCAAAACATGTCCAGTTTAAATGAGACATCCAAACATTTGTACCCATTGTCTTATACAAATCCAATTACCATGAGCCAAAAGGATCTTATCGAGTGCAACAATCTATAGTCTGTATTTATACAAAGCCATTATAATTTATGATTATATTATTTTGTATTCGTAGTACTATAACCATTATCTTCTACAACTAAATAGCATAAATTTACCCTTACACAACTTCCAATATCAATTCTTATCTCCCATCTAGCCATAATCTTGGTAGAAGATAGTTTTGCCTAATTGTATGCAACCCTCACTAGACTACACGGAGCCCAGTTAACCCCTAATCATCAACTCTCCAATTGCCTCTTAATCTAATGAACTTTTGCAATTCTTACAGCCCCAAGTAAGTATTTTTCACACAGTATATTCTCAGTGAACATTTTACAAATTGGACACAATCGTAAATTTTAGTGTATATTAAACTCAATCACAATAAAAGTCTTTATCAAAGATGTCCAGAAATCTTGAAAGCTTTACTATATTTTATATAATCCTTTCTGATTCCATATGTATTTTGGGGGAAAATTATTTCTTTTTACCTACACAAAAGTAAGATATTTTCACTAAAATGCAAAGGAAAACTCAATCAAGAGCATTGCAAAAACCTACATAGGGGATTCACGGTTCCCCCACTGGGACACTTAATAAACTAATGAACCCAATGCAAAGTGAATTTTTCTAAATGACTTAATAAGAGTGGCAGAAATAGAGGGTTGAACAGATGGAGAACCAGATTCAACAGTGAATCACTGCCAAACATTCATGTGGCAAGGAAAAACAATTTTAAGTTCAGTATTTGGTTTTTTACTCCATGACAGGTAAGTTTATTCAATATAGTTGATATAACATATATATGTGCATAAGATATACACGAGAGATACATTTAAAGATTTATCCATAAATAAATCAGCATCCAAATACTATAGAAGTACAGGGGTAGTAGCAATTAAATGTCATTTCACAGGGAAGCATGGGACTATGGACTGAAGTTGCCTGGAGTGTTTTGCATTGAAGGGGAAGAGACCAGTGGTTCCAACACTGTTTCCCACAGGGAATCCTATGTGATCTGTTGAGCAAAGGGTGGCACAGCCCAGAGCAATGGTACCAGTACTCTTATTTCAAATCACACCAAAGTAGCATCCTGTTTCTACTTACTCCTTTTGACTTTCACATGACGAAAAGAGTCCTGTTCTACTGGAGACACAAAAGCACTGATTCGCTAAAATATATATTTTAAAACAATCCACTCTATTGTGCTTGATGTGAATTACCCATGTGATGAACCTTGTGAAAAGGACCAGAATAGATTTATACCACTGTAAGCATTAATTTACTTGAAAATAAGAATAAAGTGAAAATAATATAAGGAACAAAACCACCATGAAAGTTAGCCAAAGTCAAAACAACTTCTTCACTGAGTTTTCTAATCTCCTTGAGATACATTTGGAAGTTTTCACACTATTTGGATTAAAAACACAAACAAAAATGCTGAGTTTTTTTTTTTAAGAAATCAAAACAATGCTCTTGTCCTCTTTAATAGAAAAAACACTGTTAACCAGTGGCTGGAAATCTATTGAAAAACCTGTTCTGTGCCATTACTCTGGATGGACTATGTTACCATGACAGGGTATTCCATAGGTTATGTGTTAAGTAATGATGGAAATTAGCAGAAGTAACAAAATATCTAATCAGGAAGTTCTGACAAAGCCTTTTGAGAAACTGCTGATGATCCCTGCTCTTGGAGTTGAGGGCATTGCCATTGAAGAACTGTCATCTGCCCCCAGGTAAAACAAAGCTGCATTTCCTCCTCAGTAGATCTGAGTTTGAACAAAAACTTTACTGTCTGATGTGGGGAAAAGAATGTACTGGAAAACCAAGCATCATGTTATCATCTCATATGCAGTAGCTCTCAAAGGTTTGTTAAATTTAAACTTAGGCATGTATACAAATGGTTTCACCCCAAATAGCTAGTCTGTTCAATTACAGGAATGCATGGACTTTTTGTAAGGAAGAAAACTTTATAAGTGGTAATTAACATGGGTCAGGCAATAACCTGG
The DNA here is from genome assembly GCF_047511655.1 of Castor canadensis. Taxonomy (NCBI): domain Eukaryota; kingdom Metazoa; phylum Chordata; class Mammalia; order Rodentia; family Castoridae; genus Castor; species Castor canadensis. The sequence continues at coordinate 70,088,633 of NC_133399.1, read as the reverse complement.
ATGTGGAGTTGGGATATTATTTATGCAGGACATTGTTAGCTTGTTTTAGGTCACCTTTAAATCTTGTTAATTTAGAGGAAATGTAATGAGCCATTCATAAATGAATTACTTTGTGACACAGTGGGAAAGATTACCTTGTAGTGCTGAAGATGACTTGGCAGCTCCCCAAGCTTGGTCAGATTTAAAGCCTTGCTTACTATAGAGGAAAAGTGGATCCAAGATGGGGAAAGGCAGGACTGACAGACAAGTGGAGGCCTTGACATAGGAACATTGGCACAAAGAACTGGCAGTGAGATGGGTTTAGCTGACTTCTCTTCCTTGGGTATGGTTCACTAGAGAAATGGAAGTTGATTTAAATATGGGTGGTGGGGAGCACCCCAAGGGTAACATTAGGTTTGCTTTTAAAATGTTTCTCATAATTCTAACACAGTTCCAGAATGTACTGCTAAAGACAGAATATCATCTCATGAACACAAATGGCTTTTACCCAAAATTGAGCATCTAATCCCCCACAACAAAACTAATGATAAATGTAACCAAAAGTAAAACCAACCAATATGCATATCTTATAATATTTTTTCTTACTTTGCCATTTTCCATCTCATGTGCAGTATTGCATTGTAATGTCAGAATTTGCTTCATAACTGAAAGGGAAATAGAAGGACTGACACAAAACTAAAGCTTAAAATTAACAGACTATATTATAGAATGAATAATGATTGATTCTCTTTCTGATATTAAATTAACATATTGAATTTTGTTGTTTTAAATATTTGACTTTTGTATTTCACTGATATGATATTCTTAACATCCATTTGTTCCTCTTACAAGGACTCAATGGATTCTAAGATAAACTAGGTTTGTTCTTATTTTTTGTAAAAGAAAATTATAAAATATATTAAAACAAGTAAATTCATTTCTATGAAAATATTCTGAATTTGACTAGTATTGTGTTTACATACATAGTTATGGAAAGAATATATGTAATTTATCCCATATGAGAAAAGAAAAAGTTATATAAAGAAAATTATATAAAACACATTAGTACTATGCAGTTATTTTCATATTTACTGAAATATGTAATTCTTATATGGATAAGAAAACTAAAGAAATTATTTTAGTTATATATTCTTTAAAATGCATTTATATAAGGACAATTATGATATAGTTACTAAGAATTTGATAATTATCTGTTATATCTGAAATATCTAACTAAGTATACCCAAATATTAATAAACAGGCTAAACAGATCTTAATATTTAAAATCAGTTCTTTCCGTTTAAGAAATTTTGTCTTTTGATTCTAGGTCATGATAAAAATGATAGCTAATTAATGTGAACTAATTTAACCAAGGCATTTAGAGAAATACAAATGACTTTCCTCTCCATTTGTCTAGTTTTACTTTCATTGCCTGTGCTCTTGGTACCATGTCAATAAATTGTTGTCTGGACCAAGGTCATGGAGCGTGTGCCGTATGTTTTCTCTTAGAATTTTTATAGTTTCAGGTCTTATATATAAGTCTTTATTCCAGTTTGAGATTGGTGTGAGAAAAAGGTCCATATGAATATGTAGTCAGTCCCAGCCATTTACTGAAGAGACTGTCCTCTTTCCATTGTTCATTTTTATAAACTTTGTCAAAAACCAGTTGACCATACATGTATAGGTTTATATTTTGGGCTTATTTATTTTTTTTAATTGTTGTGCTGCATGGTGGTACATTATAGCTTTTACAAAAGTTTTCATATCACACTTCAATTCACCCCCTTGGATAGCTCTCTGTTATCCCCGTCTCCTGCCTTCCTGGAATAGTTTCAACAGGTATCATGTTTCCATTTACACACATGTGTACACAGTATTTTCACTATATTCACCCTCCTATACCCTTTCTCCACCACCTCCCCCCCACACTGGTACCAACTCCCCAGGGAGAACCTGTTCTGTTCTTCTGTTCTCCGACTTTGTAAAAGAAAAAAAAAAAAGATGATATTTTTTATTTGTTTAAGATAGCTACACAGGGATTTTCCTTGTGATGTTTCCACACATATATGTACTATAACCCACATTGGTTCATTTCCTCTGTTTTTCTTCTGTTATTCCATTGTTCTATGTTATTTCACATCTTTCATAGTTCCATACAGAGATTGCTTTGAATCTGCAGATTGTTTTGTGTAGTATGGAAATTTTAAGGATATTGCTTCTTTCAAACTATGAACATGGTACATACTTCCATTTACTTGTTTACAATGGTGCTTTGTAGTTTTCAGGGTACAGGTCTTTCATTTGCTTGGTAAAAGTTTTTCCTAGATATTTTTTTGTGGCTCTTGTAAATGTGATTTTTTTGTGTGTAGTCTTTTGTTAGTGTATATAAAGACTACTGGTTTTTGTCTGTTAGTTTTGTATGTTGCAAGTTTACTGAATTTGTTATTAGTTCTAACAACTTATTAGTAGAGTCACTAAGGCTCTCTGATTCTTTTATATATGTATATACATATATATGTATACATGCATATATATTTATACATATCACATGGTATGTACAGATGATATATATATATCACATATATGTGTACATATACACATATGCAAATATATATTTAATGTCATCTGTAGAAAAAGACAATTTAACTTCTTCTTTGCCAATTTGAATACTTTCTGATTTTGTTTTCTTGCATAATTGTTCCAACTAGGACTTTCAATACTTTGTTGATGTGTGAATATCCTTGTCCTATTCTTGATCACAGATAAAAAGCTTTCAAATTCTCATGATTCAGTGTGATGACAGGGGTGAGTTTGTCTCATACGGCCTTTATTGTGTTGAGGCACATCCCTTCTATATCACTTTTGGTAAGACAGGTTTTTTTTAACCAAAAAAGAAGCTGGATATTTTTCAAATATTTTTCTGAACATATCGAGGTGATAATATGGTTTTTGACTTTCATTTTATTAACATTATATATCATAATAAAAGATTTGTGAATGCAAAGATCATTCTTGCATCCCTGAAATAAATCCCACTTCATCATGTTGAATGATCTTTTCAATATATTATTGAGTTCAGCTTGCTAATATTTTTTGAGGGTTTTTCAGGTACATTTGATAGAGATATTACCCTGTAGTTTTTTTTCTTGTAGTTTCCATCTGGCTTTGGTATCTGGGTATTACTTGCCTCCTAAAATGAGTTTGGAACTATTTCTGCTTCCTTGATTTTTTGGGAAAGATTTAGAAGTGTCAGTTTTTCAGTGTTTAGCAGAGATCGTCAGGGAAGCTATCAGGTCATGGTCTTTTCTTTGATGGAGACATTTTTTTACTGATTAAATCTTTTTTGTTTTGTCTGATCACATTTTCAGGTTTATTTTCTTTATTTGGTCTTTGTGAGGTATGTGTTTCTCTGAATTTATTCCTTTCATGTAAATAGTACAAACTTAATTGTATATAATTGCTTTTCACTGGTTCTCATGTGATTTTTTACATTTCTGTGTTATATGTTATAATGTCTTTCATTTCTTTTTTTACCTGTTAAAGTCTTCTTTTCTCTATTCTTAGTCTCGCTAAAGACTTGCCATGTTTTACATTTTCCAAAACTTAACTCTTAGTTTTATTGATTTTTTTCTATTTTTTTTTTTCACTTGTGGTACTGGGATGTGAGCTCAGGGCCTACTCCTTGACCCATTCCACCAGTCCTATTTGTGGTAGGTATTTTTAAGATAGGGACTTGCAAAATATTTGCCCAGTTGGCTTCGAACTGGGATCATCCTGATCTCTGCCTCCTGAGTAGCTAACATTACAGGCATGAGCCCCTGAAGCCCAGCTTTTGTTGTTTTTTTCCAAAATATATTTTATTTCTGCTCTGATCTATATTATTTCCTTTGTTTTGCTAACATCATGCTAAATTTGTCCTTTTTTTCTGATTTCTTGAGAAGAAATAGTAAGGCAATTCTTGGACTTTCTTATACCTGGATATTTATCTTTTGCCTCAGAACTGGAAAATTTTCTATTATTTCTTTAAAATCTTTTCTATTCCCCCTTTATCTCTACCTTCTTATTAAACTTCTATAGCTTGAAGATTCTTTTTTGATGCTGTCTCATAAATACTGTAAGGTCTCTTCATTCTTTTTCATTCCTTTTTTTCCTGATTATAATTTTTCAAATAATCTGTCTTCAAGTTCACATTCTTTCTTCTTCTTGATCCAATACGAAATTGATGCTTTCTATCACACCTTTATTTCACTCTTGCTAGTAAGACTTTGGATGCTGTGACAAAATACCTGAGAGAAAAAACTTAAGGATGGAAAGATTTAATTTGTCTCCCAGTTTCTATCATGGTTAGTTTGCTCCAAGTTTCTGGACGTGTGATGAGGCAGAACATCACAGAGGAAGGGTGAGGTAGAGAATAAAGTTGCTTAGCTCATAGTGGCCAGAAGGCAGAGAGCAAGATAAGAAGTGGGACAAGATACCCTTCAAAGGAATGCTTCCAATGACTTTCTTCCTCAACTAGGGCATACCTCACATTACCTCCCAATAATCTATTAAAATATGAATCCATCAATGAATTAGATCAGAACCCTTATGATCTAATAATTTCTCAGTGATTGGTTCACTAGCTGGAGATCAAGTCTTCAACAAATTAGCCTTTTGGAGGTAAATGTCATATGCAAAACAATGTCCTGTTCCTAGACCTTAAAGGGCTATTTCTATCTCATAAAGCAAAATACCTTCAGTCCATCTCACAAGAGTCCCCAAACTCTTAACAGTTCTGGGATTGCTTAAAATTCTTAGTACAAAATAGTCTTCTGAGACTAAAGGCAACTCCTAGCTGTGAGGCCCTGTATCATCAAAAAGCAAGTTATACATTTCCAACATACAATGATGTGACCTGATAAAATTCCTATTCCAAAAGGAAGAATGGAATCATAGAAAGGAGATTCAGCAAGACTGAATCCCTGTCAGGAGCTATTCCGAGATAATCAAACTTACAACAAATTGTCTGATCTCCCACACTTTCCTTTGAAATCTGTATGGAAGCCTCCATGACCCTTTAATTAACTCTTTCATTCTGCCTGCCTGCAAAACCAGCATCACAAGGATGATGCCAACATGTCAAGTTCTGTTGCTTGCTCAAGTGGTGTCTATGCCTCCTTGGACCATGGCTGTAGAGGTCTCTGAGTGACTGGCTAAGCATGGTAAAATGAATCCTTGTAATCTCTTCAAGGGAGAATCTTTGAAATGAGTTTACACTTTTATATCCTAGAAGCTATGATGGATGGGAGTCTCACTGTTTCCTCAGGTGGCCTCCAAGTCTTTCCTATTGCCTCAGTGCAAAGTGCTTGTTTTTTTTGTTTTTTAATGACCTTAATCTCTTTCAGCAGCCATACCGCCTGAATGCTTGTTGCCTTAAAGTCTCCCCTACCTCTAAAGTCAGACTACAGCAAGAGTCTCAGGACATGGATAAAATGTGGACATGTGCTTTCCTAGAATGAAGTATGAGTAGTCTCTAGTCCATTTCCCAACAGAATTCTCATTTCCATCTGAAATCTTACGAGCACAGTGTATACTGTCTAAATTCATGTTAGTATTCTGTTCTAAGTTTCCACCAGAATTTCCCACTAAACTCTGCTTATATCTTTCTAGGCTTTCTCTTGCATGCCTCTTCAAACTTTTTCAAACTTCTCCCTCACACTAGTTTCAGAAACTTATGAACCACATTGTGAGGTTTAGTTGTAGCAATAATACAACACTACTTCTTGGTGGCAACTGTCTGTGTTAGTCACTTTTTCATTGCTCTGCTGAATGCCTAAGAGAAACAATTTAAAATAGAAAAGATTTTGGTCCATAGTTTCAGAGATTAAAGTCCATGGAATGCTTGTTTCTTTGTTTCTGGGACTGTGGTAAAGCAGAAGGAGAGCATCATGACAGCAGAAGCATAAAGGTATGTAGTGTATAGCACAGGAGACTACTCACCTCACAGCAACCAAAAGCAGAGAGAGAGAGAGAGAGAGAGGGAGAGAGAGAGAGAGAGAAAGAAGGGCAAGCAGGACAAAAGGCACACTTCTGGGATCCTACTTCCTAGTTCCTCCAACCAGACCCCACCACTACCTCCCAATAATGCAATCAAATTATGAATCCATTGGTTGATTAATTGATCAGTTAGATCGGAGCTTTCATGATCCAATCAGCTCACAATAATTGGATCCAACTGGGGACCAAGCCTTCAACACATGAGCTTTTGTGGGACACCTCATATCTAAATCATAACATTTATGTTTTTTCATATCCAGAATTCATTATCTATCATCTGTGTAATCTATTTCCTGATTTAATTGAATGTTTCTCTGCAACTTCTTGAAATTTGATAAGTTTTCATAATACACTTATTTTAATTATTTGTCAAGAAGCTTATAGATCTCTGTTTCTTCAGGGTTGTTTACTGGAAAATTATTCCATTCTTCTAGTGGTGTAATGTTTCTGTGCTTTCTCTTGACTCCTTTTGCTTTACATTGATGTCTGCACATATGAAGAATGCAGAAGCTTATCTCGAACTTTGCAAACTGTGTTTGTATGTGAGAGCCCTTCACAAATTAGCTCATTCAGAGATTCTGGGCAAACTTTCTAGCAAGGTTCACAGGTAAGGCTGTGGAAGTCCTCTGCCATGCCGGCCTTGTGCCTGGAACTGTGGAGTTGGGTCTGGAACCTGAGACCACTGAAGTGAACCCATTGATTAGATCTGGGATGATAGGCCTAAAGATCATATCCTCAGTAACTGGCCTATATCCTTAGGGTCCACCTGATGCTGGTCACCTGATCCTGAATTGGTAGGGGCCAACCAGGCAATGTAATAGGCCTGGATCAGAGTCTGCATAGTGGGCCTAGGGTCTGTGTCCATGGGGGCTGTCCTGAAAACAATCTGTGTGGTGACCTGGAACCACAGTCTTAGGAAGTTTGCCTAGTACCAGGGTCAACTGGGTGAACCTGGATATTTGGGCCTGCTGGTACCTAAGGCCATGGGATTTAGACTGGAATTTGGTTGCCAGTTTGGTGCTGGAATTGATGTGAAGCCTGGGACTGTAGGGTCTAACCTAGAGTCTGTGATGGCAGATGCTAGACTAGTGCGTGGATCTATGGATGCTATCCTGGAATTTGGGGCTGTGGTGATCAATTTGGAGCATGAGACAGCCTGCAGGTTATGTGTATGGATGCTGGCCTAAAGGCTAGATTCATGAGGGCTTGCTTGAGTCCTAGGGCTACAGGCAGTACCAGTGTAGGTCCTGCCTACACTATTTACACAGGGGCCTTCGGGGTCAGTCTATGGATGTATTCTACTGGCACAGGTTTAGACTCTGGGTCTCCTTCAGAAGACCTATGCATAAGTCTGCTAAATTTGATGCTACATAGGCAGGACTGGAAAATGTGACTGAGGGAAGACGTCTGGAACTATGTAGGCTGGGCTCTGTGTCTATGGGTAATTGCCTAGTATCTGAGGCCAGAGTTACAGACATGGAACTGCAGCAGGTTTATAACGTAAAGTTATGGAAGCCTACCTGACCCCGGCCTGCTCCATAATATCAAACAGGTAGTGGCTGGCCTACTGCTGATCTGGGCCTGAAGTTGAGGACCACTGGAGCCAGCTAAATGCTGAGAGTATTCCAGAGCATGATGCCACAGGTTCTGGCTTGATTCTATAGCAAGCTTGGACCCTGAGTCTGTGAGGGCAGACCTGGCACTGGAGCAAGCCCTAAGCCTATGGCTTCTGGGGTTAGTCTGGCACAAGGCCCAGATGGGAGTCTAAGGCTATTGGAGTTGGTCTGACAATGAAGCATTCAGAGACCAAGTCTACTAGGCAGGCCTAGGGGTTGGAGTTACATTTTCCAGCTGGCACTGGAAATGTCTGGACACTCATTCCATAAATACCATCATAGAGCAAGGGCTGTGGTGGCCTGCCTGGGACTTGGGCTTTAATGGGAGAGGTCTGGAGTTGGGTTCCAAGGCGACATTCACTTCCTGTCCCTTCCTCCTCTGTTCTGTGCTGCTTATGATTGGTGGAGTGATATGGATAACATAAATCTGTCCTTCCTACATACTTCAGCACATATTTCCTTACAGTCATGCGTCACTTAGCCACAGGAATGTTCTGAGAAGCACTTGTTAGGTGATTTCATTACTGTGAGAGCATTATAGTATGTTCTTATCCCAAACCCAGATGGTGTAAGCCAGTCACTTGACATGGCCTACTGAATTAACAAGAGAAGATAAAACAGATACATGAAGCAGCTACCGGTATAATACAGCATACTGCTCTACAGTAAATGTCTCTGTAAATAGAAACATACTCTCTAATAATGATAACAAGGATAGTATAGTAAATCCATACAGAAATAATGCAGTCATTTATTATAATTATCAAGTATTATGTAGAGTACAGAAGTGTATGTGCTATACTTTTATAGGTCTGATAGCAAAGTAGATTTGTTTATATCAGCCTCACCACAAACATGTTTGCAATGCATTGCACTATGATGATCTGAAGGCTGTGATGCCACAGAGCAATAGGAATTTTTCAGCTCTATTAAAATCTTATGGGGCCACTGTTATACATGTGGTCTATCATATTTCTATGCTACCCCAAGGAGCTATAATAGCTTACCTGGATTCAATAACTCTTGTGAAGGTATTTTTCTTCAGAGATAGTTGTAGTACCAATAGATGTTTCTGTTCAGTGTAAGTGCTATAAAGTGCTATTGTACTATATTCTGACTTTTCATGAGAATATACTGTATGTGTCATTTTATATATTACCATTTTAGAATTGAAGATCCTGAAGTTCAATGAGTTTGAGTGATTTGTGCAAAATCATAGGCATTGGGATTTGAGGCCATGAAACTCCCAAACCATACTCTTGTTTTAATTTTACATTTGGTGCATGTCAAAATAAAACTGGCTTAAAGCATGGAATGTACAGAGTATACACTTTTGAATCTATTTAGAAAGAGTATAGGGTATGCAGCTTATAGATTTCAAGTTATAATACTATATACAACTTTGTCTGGCTCCAAGGAGGGGTGCTAAAGAGAGATTGCTATGTCTTCATGTAGACTTTGTTCATTTGCATAGTATTTAAACATATTTTTTACTCTTTCAGGGCATTAGTAATATAGCTGACATTGATCTATGAATAATTTAGGGTGGATAGTTGACAAAGAGGCTCTTTTATATAGCTGGCAAGAATCCTTCCCTCAAAAGGTAGGACACCTCACTAGCTGACAACCCTGTGTGGACTCCTTGATTTTTTTTTTTATTGTGTGTGTATATACTTTAGTTGCAGCCTCATAGGATTGTTGTGAGGATTGAATGAATATAGGTAAAGTTCTTTAGTGGTTCACAGCATGTTGTAAGTGCTTGATGAATGTTAGCCATCATTGACATTATGGATCTTGTTTCCCTGGATCTTAGCTAGATGCAAAATAAATAGCTTCTTAAAAGATTAGGTTCAGATTTAACACTTTTGATTTCCTGAAGAGTGGCAGATAGCACTAATCAAATATGGTGGTCTTTAAAAGACAAGGCCTTGGGATCTTTCCATCTAACCAACACCTAAGAAGTTGTGTTTGTTATGTAGTAACAAACTTATTTTGCCATTCTGGGAAATAGAATTATTTCATAAATAAATAACTGTGTTCACTAAGAATAAAAGAACCATAGCATCCTGTCTAGAATAAAGCTACTTAAATACAGATCAGTTTTATGAAAGCCCTTTCTATGTGTGTTTTAAATGATATAATTCACATGTATACACATGAAATATGATTATAATGATCTAAAAGTTCAAAAGTATAAAATGAAATATGGATTTCTTTACTGGATGGTTCCCAGGAACTATGTTTGCATGTATTACATTCTCCTCAATTGCTATTGGTCTAATCTCCTGTATCCTGGCATTAGTAGATCCTATTTCCTTTTCTTAAGCTGCATTTTCATTCTCTTCCCTATGGCTAACATTTTTCTTTAGTCTTTCCTCAAAAGGTCATTCCTCCAGAGAGCCTTTCTTGGTCCTCTATTTCTTTGTTAGTGTCCTGTTGTATGATTTGTCATAGTCCTTAACCACAGAATCATGAATAGGCAAGATTTCCTCCTAAACACATAGTGAATTCTCTAATGAAAGACACCTGCTTTCATCTTAATATTTTAGGAGACTAGAATGATTTCTGAGTACAGGTAGTATTCAATAAATGCTTACTTAGTGAAGATCTGGTGGCCTTACTTAAGTCAGATGATATAGATCCTTCAGAATTTTTGCTCAGACTTTATATCCCTTATTATTTCTTTCATATTTACTAAGAACTTTGAACAGATAAAATCTGCTTTATCCCTAAAACTTGATCAGTCATTACAATGAAAATAAGAAATCTTTACCTGTGTATTAAAATTATCACACCATTGTTCACAGTCTTTATTTTACTACTCCAAGGATATTATAATTATTAGATTAAACTTTATTTTTGTTCTTTTGGTAGTATATAAATATTTTCAATGTGTTATTATCTGAAGATGTAACTGAATCATAGTTACAGGAAAAACAATATCATTGTGTTAAGAAAACTCTTATTCATCCTTCACAACCCAGCCTAGATAGCATTTTATATATCATTTCTTATCTACTCCCTCCAGTTCTTGTGGGTATTTTTCCAGTTCTTGTATTGTTTCCAAGTCTTAAAAAGCACAATGCTCTTACTGCATGTACCATTTTATACAGAAATTATTTTTCATGTCCATTTCCTCACAAGAATGTGAGCTCCATGACCAGGGCTTTCATCCTTTTTTGTCACTCATGCTAAGAACGGTGCCTGGCACAGGGTAGGTACTTGCAAAACCTTTGTTGAATTGAAAGTGTGAGGCAGAGCAAATGGAACAAAGAGGCTTACATTCCATTTCAGATCACTTGCTTGCTTTGAAAGTGACTACATAAAGGATTTCTAATTCAGGATGATCTATTATAACCATCTCATGGAGGCCATTATTTTCAGAAAGCAGATGATAGCTTTGCTGTGTTGAAACAGATTATAAAAGCTTCAGCTTGAAACGCTGCTGCTCAAAACAGTGAAAGCATAATCAAAAATTGATAAACTTGTAGAGAAACAGAAATGGATTCAGTGTTTTTTTCTTCTTATACAATGAACAAGGGATTTCAAGATGTCTCTAAATCTTCAAATAACATTTCCCTCTCCTATATATATATTTCTTTTTTACCATTCACTGGGATATTGTTCAAAATTACAGTTTTCATGCTAAGTTACTTTGAACTGATTTTAAAATTCCAAAATAATTCATCTTTAAGTTTTTTCACATATTTATACACACAGATACACACTGTCCAGTAAAAACCCCACAGTTGGAAAAAAGACCATTAAATATTTATAAAATGAAATAAATGCAAAGTTATGCTAAATATATGCACATTTGGTATTTTTCTATAAACAAGGTTCTGTTCAAATGCCATTTCTGAGATGCTTGAACTCTAATTTCCTAAGACAAAGTTTACAGAATTTTCAAAATTATTACGGTACCAAAGAACATAAGATTTTCTCTTTATATGATATATTGTTTGTTTTTATTTTGTTTACATGTACATTATATATTGATCATCTATGAATCAAGGCTTGTTCCACCAAAATATCTACATTGGGGTGCTAATCATCACATATCCCAATAGTCTCCGCTTAAGCATGAGTAAATATGTAGATATGGCTTGTGTAGGGGGCTGACTTTTGCTTCATCAAAATGCAGGAGAATGTTTTTCTCTGTTTGCACATTTACGCTCATTCAGAAAACTTGAATTATAAACACGTTTGCAATCTGGCTTTCAAATTTTCTTGAATATATTATAAATGAACAGGAATTGGATGATATAAGACCTTTAAGCACCATGAAATTCTATGATTGTACTTGAGTAATGTGTAAGGAAGAACATTGCAGTCTTTGGGTTGGATATGAAGATCATAATCTTATAAACAAAAGAACCTATGCTTTGCATCTAGAAAAGAAATGATTAAAGCTATTTGTAAAATAATCACTCTTTACATGAATGTGTTTCCCATTCGTACCCTATTTCCAGGGTTCACCTTTTAGCTACATGAAACAATAAGGAACTTATGAAGCAAAAAGCAAGGTTATAGGGTAAATGTATTTTTTATAAAACTGATGTTGACTTACAAAGACTCCATACTTTCAGTTTTTAGACTTCACTAAAACTACAGCATTGCTCTAGTTCAAAAGACAAAAGCAAACACTTTCACTTAATGCAGGCTAATTAAACATTCTGATAGATTTTAAATTTTCTTATAAGTCAAATCCTTCCTATTTATCTAGCCAAGGGGCAGTTGTAGTAATAGCTGAAGGTCTCTATAAGTAGAACATAGCTGGTGAGCCGCATGGAATAGTGGTTAGTGGGCGCTGAGTGCAAGCCTTCCTTTACCATTAACTTATCAGCTATGTATCCTTGGACAAAATAGCCAACCTATCTGTATCTTTGTTTATCTTTCCTTACTACAGAAGTGATAAGAATTCATACCTCATAGACTTTTTGTGAGCAGTAGATATGTTAATAAATATCACATGCTAAGAAGGATGCCAAACACAGAAAATCCAAATAAGTATCTTATGACTTAAAGAAAAAAATCAGTGGCGGTATGTTGCACTTTCCTCTTCTGTAGTCATAAGAATGATGGGTAAGAACATTAAAACCAGTTCATAAAATGAAGAACTGTGCTTTGAGAAGAACAAGTGACTTAATGTATTTTTGGACTTTGAAGACACTGCCTGATGCAAACCACATTTGAAGTCATAACTTTCCATCTTACAATATTTTTAGATTTACTCATGGAATGTTATTTCTTGTTACATAACTTCTCACATTCTTAGATGTAAATATTATTAAACAAAATTAAAAGATAAGTTACGTACTGTAAATATTTATGAAAGGCAGAGTTTTGCTCAGAATGTATATAATTTGTGCCATGGATCATTCAAGCTCTTGTAGCATAGTGTTATATATTGTGGATTCAAAAACTTATTCCTTTATTCATTTGATCCAAGACAAATTTTGAGCAGAATGAAAGATACTTTTAAATGAACAACTCTCAAAATAGCTTTCCATTTGTGTTACATAAAGTACTGCACTGCTGTTTAATACTATATGGAGAAAGGTTCAACAAAATAATAATCTTTTCTAGAACAGAGATGAATATGCTTCTTTCTTCTTGGAATTTTAAAAATATTGGTGCATATTGTGAGTTTGTAAGAAGAGGATGAAAAAGAAACTTGACAAAAATGTTGTTGGAAGAATAGAGTGTTATAGATATCCAGTATTTTTGGAAAGCTGCCATTTTTATGCCATTTCCACAAGCATGCACCAGGGAGATGAGATTTAATTTCTGCTGATAAATAATAGTATTAGTAATTATCCTCATTTGTGATTCTGTCTTTTTATTCTACTTTTGTCATTTGAAACTTCTTCTCTTTGAAAGGGCTTTGAAAGGATATTAGCCAGCATTAAAACCGCTAATTACTAAGTAAACATAGGGGACTTATAGCTCTCTAACAATCTAGTCATATGTCTACTCAAATAAAGATTTGTGAAATGAAAAGAGAAATACGGTCTAAGGCCATACTGCCCTGAACACGACTGATAGTGTCTGATTTTGGGAGCTAAGCAGGGTCGATCCTGGTTAGTACTTGGGTTCTAGAGAAATCTTCTCATGAACTTCATTTAAATGCTAGTGGTTTTTAAAAAGTAATACATAACTAAGTCAAGTAGGCACATTCCTTAATGTCCTTAGTAGCACAATACAAAGGTTGTTTATGGAGACAATAACTAAAGCAGACACAGAGTTCCAGAAGCTTTATTAGGGGAAATGGTTTGGATGATGAATTTCTCAAGCCCAGTTCTGATTGGCAATTGAGTGCCTTTTATAATGTCACAGCTGTGCACTAAGCTCCAGTAGCATCAGAGGACAGCTGGGATTGCCGTGTTGACAATATATAAAAATGGGAATCACTTCACTTTTGTTTGAATTTCTTCATGCTTTGCTTTGAAGCAACTTTTTGTCTGCATTTTTTTAATCTTAATTTGTGATTTGTGTTTTTTTTCTCTCTGGAAAATAACCACTGCACAGTTACAATGAAAATCTCCTTATGATTAAAAAATTAGGACTTTTTCCTCTCACAGAAAATGCCAGTGCTCAAAAAGAAATAGAAAATCGTAGAACATTCAGAAGCAATGTTCTTTTTATCATGTAGGCTATTTTTTTCTGGAAATAGATCTAACACATTTTTGTAAAATTGGAAGAGGAAATCAAGTAATTTGAGAATTTTCCTCTGCTTTGGATAACCTAAAGTAAAGCTTTGGTCATCTAAATTAGATTTGATATAAGCATCTAAATTCTAACTTATTCATACAAACTCTATTACAATACTGAGGAAGCCAAACAAGGGAAATTTTTTTCCAAGATAAATGGTTTGCAAAGAAATTGCATAGATTGTGGCTTTTGATATTTTAATTTTGTATGTTTAAGTTTTTAGAATTGCCTTTGAAGAGACAAGTTTTGAAACTAGATATACTAAAGTCTATAACATGCAATGCATTTTTTCATAGTCCAAAGTGGCAAATAATGTTTACAGATACCAAAGAAAAATTGACACTAGTATGTAAAAGCCTATATTAAACAATTATAAATATAAGCATACCCATATAAAAATTGCAACATAGAATTACTTGTTATGTATAGATGACACATACAGAGACAAATTTAAAGAAACAAATGCTTGTGCACCACATGTACTTTTCCAATGAAATTCTAAATTTCGTATGTCAGAAATTTCTTCAAGACTAATATTCTGTCCATATTAAATGAAAATGCTTTTAATATCAAAACCCAAATCATTTCTTGGGTTTAAGGTCTTACCTTGTCTGTTGTAGCCCTGGGATATCAGGAGTTGGTTTATCATCAGAACTCTGGGGACTCTTCAGTAGAACAGGATTTCAAACTAAGAAGCTTTTGACCATTATATGATTTTTTTCTACACCTGTGGTTTCTTAGCACTCTCTTTTATCATCATTTCAGCCTTTCTACCTCTAAGCTAGCAAAAGAAAAAAACAGCCTGAGGGGGAAAAGGTTTTATTTTCCTGTTTTCCTGCCCTATAAAACTGTAGCAGAAAGAAGAAAAGAGGAAAAGATTCAATTATATGTCCTCAAGGTGACAGTCTGAAACTCATGTGTCTCCCTTGTCTCTATTAGAGAAAGATAATATTTCTCTCTTAAAAGATGGAGAGAGATTTGTAGCAGATAGGACTGCACCCTAAGTTGTGTGTACATATGAAGTTCATATTATATGGTCCGTTTCTCACATTCATCTTGGTTTTTAAAGTGGAAGTTTTCAGAGCAGACTATGAATGTCACCTCTTTCTAATAAATTTATTCTATGAATATTACACAAAATATGGTCATTAAGATATGAATCTCTTTTAGGTAAATAAGGAAGTCTAGACAGGTTTGTGTGTGTGTGTGTGTGGTACTGGGGTTTGAGTACAGCCTAACTTGAGCCACTCCACCAACAAACTATTTGCTTGGTTTGGGCTGGCCTCAAACCACAATCCTTCTGATCTCTGCCTCCTGAGCAGCTAGGATTACAGGCATGAGCCACTGGCTCCTGATGTGTAGACAGTATTATTGTAAGTTACTGTCTTGCTCTAATTTTTTGTTCCAATCTTACTCAAGACTTTGCTTGAAAATCATGCTTCAGAAACCTTTCCCAACTCCTCTATTATTACTGCTTCTGTAAGTCGAGGGTATGTATGTTCTAGGCCTACTACCATTCTGCCATACAAATCATTTATTTAGAATCTTTTGTTTATTGTTTCCATCTTTTCTGTTTCTATCAGGTAAGCTCTACAAAGCTAAAGGAGTTAGAAAGATTTTTATCTTATCTACTGATTCATCCAAAGGATCTAAAAGAAAAAAAAAAAAGACCTCAGCAACAAAATGCCAGATGCAATCTTCAAATTGCACTTCTCTAAAGACACTGTGATGGCTAGGCTAGTTTTTTTTTTTTGGTTTAAATAAAACAAAGACAATCTTGGATTTATTCAAATTCGTTAATATCACATGAAAATCATATCAACATGATTAAAATGAGAACTTGCAAAACATTTGTTTGTTCATGATATCTGGTTTTCTGAAAGGCCCAGAGTTAAAACCACTGTCATAAAAATCCAAGATATATAATGTATACAAACAAAAAAAAAACCCACTGTGGATTAATGCACCAACCACTTTGGACTTGTAAAGCCCCAGAAGTTTTGTTGTGAACTTTAAGTTAGTATTTTAGTTCCCTTCTTTCTAATATTATTACTTAGTGGCTTGAACACAATTTATCCCTATCTCAGATACTGTATCCCAGACTGTAAAAATCTTCATTTAATTTGGAGTCAAATGACCTTATCCAAGTAAATGAAGAAATTTTTCCTAATTCCCAGAACTAAAAAAAATAAGGAAAAGTAAGTCAAGACACTTTCCTGAATAAGGAAGAAAAGTTTAGTGTTTTATATTTTCTGCTAGACTCACAGGCCTGATGAGTTTCTCATAAAATAGTTTTTGTCTACTGTTTAGTACTCTATTTGTAAATATACCAGATATTGTGCTTCTTAAAGTACCTATGGCAGGAAGCATTTTTCTAATTTCCAATGTGTTGCATTTAACTTTTTAAAAAAATATGACAAAAAGACAAATTGATATGAATGTTTCTAAATACTAACATTTCATTTCTGTACTTGTTCTGTTGATTGATAACATACAGTTCAGACACTGACATTGGACTGAGGCCTATACTTTGTGTTGCATGGGCAACCACACATGGAAGAAGCAATCTGTGTGGCCATCAATGCTTCATCTTAGAACACTTGAGTGGAAGATAAGACAGACAGAGAAGCTTTGTGGTGGGGGTTGGTGTATACCTGTTAACATGTTATTATATCTTAACTGAGGACAAAATATAAATATAGTCACACTTCACCTCTCCAGAGACCAGGTTTAATAAGAGACCCTTTTAAAATCTAGTCACACACCAGGATGCTGCTGTAGAAAGCTCATGATCTTCTGTGGTAGTTGGTATTTCACTTGTGTACCAAAGCCATGACTCCGACTCCATAAAAACCCTCTTACCCTCAAATGCTATTTAATCTGTTTGATGTCCAATTTTCAGCAAGCTTGATTGTCTGATTTTCTAGCTCAGAGACTAGAAACAGATGATAACAGCTGGCAGCAGGAAGAAGTAACTGTTACTGTTCTCTGGAAACAAGAAGGGTTGATAGCTGGCTGAATAATCAGACAAAAAGATGAAGGAAATGCTCACAGTATTCTAGGGCCATTTAGTGTGGAGATGACAAATCCTAGCCACTGCACATGCTTTCTGTGAAGCTTAAGTTGCTTAAACTCTCTAAACCTCACCTTATTCACCTATGAAATGTGGAAAATAGTTACTCTTGCATGAGACTGAATGGCAAATAACAAAATGTAGAGTAAAATATCTGTAATTGCTAAAATAACTACATCAATGAAAGCTATTATAAATATTATTATTTCCATGTTTTAGCTTCATAGAATAATGTTATTTGACGTACTAGTCCTGTGTTATCAAAGCCAGTTAAATTTAGTTGTATTTATGAAATTTTTAATGCATTTGAGATGTATTCAATACAAGTTTCTTCACATTTCATTCTTAAAGTAGAAAAGCTTTACCTGCTTTAATTTTTTTACTCTATGTATGTTTGGACAAAAGGGAAGTATAACTAACTAAATAAATAAATAAGTCAGTAAGTGCTAGCAATTCATTCATGTGGAATGCATCATTCCCTGACAATGACTTACATTAGAATTTGAAATTGCTGGTGTTACTTTGATCAAGACACAAGGACATCTTTGAGCCTATTACATTATGAAAGCATGAAGAAGCACTCAATATATTCTATTATTGCAAAAATCAAAACATGAAATGCAATTTACATACAAGATCATGTTTTTCTTTTGTTGCCATTTTCTGCAAAATTGGATATGGGTTACTTGCGGTGAAATTAGATTTGGATTCACAATCTCATCATGTGTAGAGTGAGCAATGTTCTCTTTAAATATTTTTCTTCTCTTAACTCCATATAGCTTTCCAGTAGATTGGTTGAGATCTCAAATAGTAGCCATTTGCTCTAAAGTAAGTTAACCTTGTTAATTCATTTTTTGCCTTATAAATTGGAAGTCAGAAGGTTTTCAACTTCAGATAAGCTGAGAGATTCTGATCTGTGTGCAATGTAATAACTACATGCTTGTGGGTTTGTAATACAAGTCTGAACAGGCCATTTCCCACTTATGTATTAGCTTGTCTAACATGCAGGAGATTCAAGCCAATATTTTATTCAGGTGTAGATAATGCCAAGGGGTTCAAATTCACCACCTTCTTTAGATATAATCAAATTAATTTATAGCAAAACATGAATTTTAGTTCTTTTTGCTTTATCCTACAAATTATGGAGTTGATACAGGTTCTAAGTCTATCAGTTTTGCAAACACATCAATATTTTAATTTAATGCCATTTTTAATATGGCTAATTTTGGAAATAAAATGGCTTCTTATATTGATTTATTTTTCTTAGTTCTACTGAAAACCAGATCCAATATATTTTAATCAGATCTACTTTCTGTGTTGAAACACTAGAAAGTTTATATACTTATATTTTTAAATAAATCCACATAAATAATATATTTATATGTTGATAAATATAGTTGTAAAATGATTCTTGTGAAAAGAAAAACAGCAACAATTCTAAATTTTCCAGCTATGATTTGATTTAAAAAAATCTCCCCAATTTAAAATGTACATTCATTTTTTAAATCATCTAATAAAAATAATCATTTTAACTGAATTTGTAAACTTCACTAAAACTTATGTTCTTTCTATCACTAAGACTAAAGAAAAGCCTATGTTTTTGGAAAGAAAATAAGTATGACTACTTCAAACGAGCACTGTGTGTTAAATGTTTTCACTTTTTATTAGGTCAGATTAGCTAAAAACTTGACAAGTGGACTGCTGACCATAATGAAAAAGAAGTACCTTGAAATTAAGATAAATTGTAAACCATTCTGTTAAAATCCATATGCCAGTCATCATATTTCATATTGTCTATTCATGCACAATAACAGAATTTGGGTGAAGTGACTGTGGTGAACTCAAAATGGATATAGTTTAATAAAAATAATGACAGCAAGGGACTTGGACAGCATGCAGGAGACATCTCTTTAGCATAGGTTTGACTGTATCCCCAGTTCAGGTCTTTCATGAGGCAGCAATCAGTATGGAGGATTGAGCTGCAGGAACTTGCTCCTGCATTGTTCACTGGACAGATGTCTTCAATTACTAAGACAATGTGCACCTCGAATGAGTCAGAGGTGAAGTGTGGGGGATTTTTAATTGAATTTTATCTGCATCAAATAATTTAAACTGAACAAGCCAAGGATGAATTGCTGATGGTAGGTCTATAAGAAGTACATTTGGAAAGTCTGCTGGGATAGCATGACTTAGAGAGACTGTTTCAGTCATTTGGGCTGGTGACACCCAATCTGGTCTGGAGAGTCTGATCTCTTCTATGTAAAAAGTACAGTGATACTGGTAATCCATTTTAGTTCATGCTAAATGTCCATGAAATATATTTATTTATATAATAATGACTTGCCAAGAAAATAATATCTGAAATATATGTCATATATATACATAGTGATGATTACAAATGCAATGATTCTAAAGTCTACATATCTGCTGTGACCTGTCTCCTGAATTCAATCTTATCTTCCTGAGACTAGTTGGAATATCCAGCTCTCTCTCAAGCCTAATATTTCCTGGGCAGAGTGCTTGCTTTCTGATTCCCTTAAATATGCTATTTTCCCATTATTTTTCTACAGATTTTCCTGAGATCTAATTCAATTGAAAGAGAGATGTTGGAATCAGATTTTTGGAATTCCAAATGACAAGTTTATTGCTACGCAAGCCTAGGTTGGAGTGTAAGGCTTAGTTGTAGTATCACAGTGAGATTCCTGTGACTATACCTGCTCCTAGGTGAAACCACCCTCGGCCAACCTGCTTACCTCCCTAAAACACACAGCCTAGAGCAGAGCAGTGCATGCTTTCTGAAGACAAGCAGAAATACAAAGGTGAGAGTTGGGCCTGCTGTCTCCTCACACAAGGCACCTTCTATTGTTACTAATCAGGTGAGTCACACCTTCATAGAGAAGAGATAGGCTCAAAGAGGAAAGAGGACTAGTTTAGTGGAGGGCACTCAATTTGGAAATGTGAATCTATGAGAAAAAAGGTCCTTCTCCTACACCTCAACATCACCTATTTCAGTTAATGACTTTAACTTCTACTTAGAAATGTAAGCTATAAATCAACAGTGCCCTTCTTTGTTTTCCTGACCTGCCTACATCAAGAACTCTTACCCTTATCTTCAAAATGTATGCTGATCTCTTCCACTTCTTTGCACTAAAAAAATTTCAGAAGCTTAGTATTGATCCCCAACTTCCACTCTTTTACCCACTACAATCTATTTTCAGTATGGCTTACCATGACAAATCTCACTCCATTAAAAAATAAATAAATAAACCTCAAGTGGTTTCTGAACTTCCTGGGATAACATAGTAATGTCTGTCCATAAATTCTCCCTTTGTCTTCTATTACCTCCCCCACCCTGCATTAAGCCTGCTTAGTCTTCTTTTAATTCTTCAAGCACATTAAAATCTCTTTTGTTAGGGTTCCATCTGCTTAGAATATTCTTCTAATCTGAAGCTGATTCCCTTTTATTATGCACATTTCAACTTAAACATTACCTCTTCAGAGAGGCATTTTCTGACTATCCAGGTTAAAGTAGTAGTCTGGCCATTTCCCATAAAGACATATTTCACCATAATACTTATCTTTTCCTGGTATTTTCTGGTTCATTTATTTTCATTCATTATATTCCCTCATTCATTCATGTCTTAGTTTTTCTTTTCCCACTAAAAATAAACCATCTTATTTATGAACTTAAAGACATCTCTGAGCCCAGAGGAGTATCTGTGACATAATGAAAGTTTAGCAAAAGGTGATAAATTAATTAATTCACATTGGAGAAAGGTGCTGAATAAATACCTTTGTGTATACAAGATAAGATACTTCCTGAAGATGTAGGGTGTTTGCTGGAGAGCCTTAAGTGGAAGGATTCATTGATATGATTGGCTTATGCTTAGTGATTGCTCTTGGCAGATATCATTTCAGTATCAGTATCTTAAATGGAATTCCTTCACAAATGTTTTCAAGCTCATAGAGATAAGAGCATTTATAAAAATTAAGTTCTATTTCAAGATATGTTAGTGTAGCTCATGTAGCTGCTCAGTGGCTCTGGGTAGAGATAAAATTTTAAAGTGTGGTGCAAATATCAGTTTGGATGTAGACTGTATTAACCTCTGAGACTGAGGTGTGCAAGTGACTAGAATGATAGATATTTCAAAAATGTACACAGAGCCAAAGGGCATAATGAGCAAAACATCAACCTCTGTCCACTATTGATCAGGCATTGCTGTATACATCAGGTAATGGATGTATAAATGTGATAATAAAAGCAACTGCTTTGTCTCACCTATATGCCTGGCAAGCTATTAATCTCTTTTCATGAATCATATAAAGATATCATTTGAAGTAGGAATAATTATTATTCTCATGTACTGATAAAGCAACTGAGTCTGAGAGAGGTTAAAAACATGGATCTACTATAAAGTAACTAAAGTTTTTGAGCTAGATTCAAATCCATCCTTGAATTCAGAAACTGATTTTTTTATCTATTATTTCTTCAAATATTCTTCAAAGGTACTGATAAAGATGCCATAGAGCAATCAGTGAAATACTATACTCTTGTCCCCATCTAAAGACCTGGGAGACTGAGCACAGAATAATAGTGCATCTGTGGCCTAACTCATGGAAGAGGCTCCTTTATTCTTTCTCTTTCTCTGTATTTCACCCAAGACCTAGATTTTGGTGTGTGTCAAGAGATTGTGATACAAAGAGGAGAAAGACATTTCTTAATCTCTCACTAACCCATCCACTCCCACACATCACCAGTCAATCTCCTGGTGGAGCAGAATGGATATGAATCTTAGCATCCATTTACTTGCTTATTAGATAAGCAGCTACCGCTTGTAGATGCTTCCTCTGTGTGTTGAAGCAGGGACAAGCAGGGGATTCAGTGGAAGAAATCAGAATGGAAGAAAAGGGATTGGAAGGGAGGGGGAATCAGATAAGTGTGAGCCATGGAGAAATCTAGCAGAGCAGCCCCAGAAATATTTGGGGGAAACTGCAGGGGAATGGAGTCTTTGGGTTACTGACAGGGAGTGGGATCCATAAATTTTAGTTATTATTGTTAATTTGTAGAATATCGTAGAGGGAAGCAGAATTATGTTTACTAAATAAAGTTGTGCTGTGAATAAAGCTTCTAGCAATTGGATACATAAAGGAGAATTTCAGCGAGTGTTAGTCCTTATATACCAGATACATAGAAAGAAGAAAGTAAAGGAAATGCACAAGCAAAAGAAGTAAGTACAGGAAGTCATGACAAGACCATCCAACAATAGATTAATAAATTACAAATAAACATGAATGTTAATAAGTTGTAAAAGGGAGAGGTTAGAAACTGTCAGAGCTGTGCTATTTATCATTATTGCTATACAAATGTGTTTCAAATAACAAAACATAACCAGTTTTTTTTAGTGTTCATTCGATCTTCTCCAACAATAACCCCTATCTATGTTTATCAATTGACTTAAAGAAAATTTCTAAGTTTTATTGAAATCATCTTATCACATAGACTTTTAGAATTTGGAGGCCCATAATGAGGCCCAGTTTTGTAGAATTCTTACAGAATCTGCTTGGGGTAGCTTAATTTTGCCTATAGATCTTAGTTGTATAGCAGCAACTGAGAAATTAGAAACTGTTCACTTGCATAGAGCTGCAATTGTCCTGACAGAATTGTGACACTGTCCTAATGCTTATGTCTACACTGAGGTAATCAATCCTCTTTTTAACATCCATATAGATTGCTGGTCTAGGAACTACCCCAGTTTTTGGGATTAGTGTCCATTGATTAAAGGGCTAACATATGGAGCTGAAATGCAATGTGGTATCAAAG
Organism: Castor canadensis; assembly: GCF_047511655.1. Lineage (NCBI taxonomy): Eukaryota > Metazoa > Chordata > Mammalia > Rodentia > Castoridae > Castor > Castor canadensis. The sequence continues at coordinate 70,065,394 of NC_133399.1, read as the reverse complement.
ATGGAGCTGCACTGTGTGGCCAAATGCTACAGACATCCTACAATAGGCACAGGATGCTGGTGATAAGAGCCTCGTGTGTCTTGTTGGAGACATGTGTATCATGTGGCCAATCAGAACAGCTGCACTGAAACTTTCTCAGCAACAAGCACAGGTAAAAAAAAGTAACTCTTTGGTCAGTGTTTAATGGGGAAATGAATAATAATCAACTTTCTTTTTTATTATTATTGTACTGGGCATACATTGTGACATTCACAAAAGTTCTTATAATATATATCAGAGCTTAATTCCCCCCATCTCTTACTGTCCTTTATTTCCCCTCCCTCCATTCCTGAAACAGTTATAAAAGGTCTCATTTTTCTATTTCTGTGCATGGGTACATAATATTTCTACTATATTCACCCTCTTAAACCCTTTCCTTATATCCTACCCCTCACACTGGGACCAATCCTCTGGACAAGACTTGTTTTGTCTTCCTAATCTCTGTTTTTGAAAAAAAAAAAGCATTTTTTATTTGTTTAAGATAGCCATACAGGGTATTTCACTACAACATTTTCATATATGTATGCATTATAACCCGAGTTGGTTCATCTCTGCTTTTCTCCTTTCCACTTTAGTCTCCGTATGATTTCAATAGTTTTGAAATTCTATTTTCATTCTTATATAGGAAGTACATAAACCATATTCAACTTCTTAACTTCCTTCTTTTACCCTCCCTCTCTCATAAGTGACCTCCCTTTAGTGTGAACTGTTTTTCATAATATTGCTTATATTCATATTAGTCCTATAATCCACACATGAGAGAAAATAAGTGACCTTTGGCTTTCTGAACCTGGCTAACTTCACTTAAGATGATGTTCTCTAGTTCCATCTATTTACCTGCAAACTACAAAATTTCATTATTCTTTATGTCTGAATAAAATTCCATTCAACTTTCACCAACACAGAAAAGAGCAAAAGAAAAGAGCTATTGTACCTGTGGACACACATAAAACCAGTAAGACCATCAAAATTGTCATTGCCATTAGGGTCTGACTCTACACCCAACACACCCTTTGCTCTCTATGGAACTGATTCCTTTCCAGAATAGTTGGGCCATGTCTCTATTGACAGCTGCAAACCAGCAGATCTTGCCAATTGTAGTATTTTCTCAGCTATCAACGTAAATGCCACAGTGCCCCAGGATTACTTTTAGTGCATCCTTGAAGAGGATGACTCATCCTTTGACTCATCTTTGGTCAAATTTCTTATGTCTTTTCAGAAGGATGAAGTTTAAGCAAACCAGTAGCTTTTACTATGTGCATTAGCCTTAAGAAATTGAGAATTTTGTCTCATTTCGGTCTCAGCTCCCAGATGTGTCTACCTTTTACATTTTGCTCCCGATCATTCCATCTCCATTGTGGATAAAAAGTGTTAGTTGTGTGAATAGCATTTAACTGGGAAAATGTGTGTTGAAGCTGTCAAAGCTAACTGCTTCTCTCTGCATCCCACAAGCATGCATCATTTGCTGGTGGCTTTTTGTTTTGTCAGTGCAGCAGTATAACATGAAAATGTGTTTATGTTTCTCCTTAATCATTACTATTTTTGAGCATAAAGCATATAGCAGGTACTTTCTGAATATTACTTCTTACCCTTGATACAACCCTGCAGTGAGGAGACCTCAGAATCTTTAAGGTTCAGTTTTAGTCTACATGTATACAGTTGGTCAGTGTGAGAGTTAAACTTTGAAACTGTGTCTGCCTGTTCTGACTCTGGGTTCTTTTCACAACACAGTGTTTTCTTTCTTAGCTTTCATAACCTTCACAGGCATTGATTAGCTCAAAAAATGCATGTAAAGAAGGCACTGGATCAGGAAGGAGGACTATGGTAAGAAAGGAAAAGAAAGAAAGAGGAAAGGAAGGAGGGAGAGAAAAGGGAAGGGAATATATTAAAAAAAGGAAATAGGGATTATTTATGTAATTTCAAGTGCCTTTGAGGAACTATTTGAAGATATATATTTCTGTGCACTATAGATGGTAAGGGAAATATTAAATGCATCCACTTCAATTCATGGGAATAAAATACATCCTCAAAGAAGCCCTTTCTATCCACAACGATTTTATGATTCCGTTATTCAGATCATTTTATTTTCAATCTGCTTGCTTGTTCATAAGTGTTCATAACTAAGAATTTTATTTCAGTACAGCCAGTGTAAAATATATTCAGGCAATCCAATCTATCTAGATTCTCATTTCCATAAAGGGATATATGTCTGTGCATAAAATAATTAAATAAGACAGATAAGTCTACTACATTTTCAGTGAATGAGTCACCATGTGATATGTGCACGTTTCTCTAATGTATACCAGCTTTCATCTTTGAAATGTTACCATAATTCTCTTCCCTAAAAATCCAACCTATTTGCTGCTAAGAAGTTGGCACCAAACAGCATTTCTGCAGAGTAACTTTCAAATTTAAAATCTATGAGAAACATGGTTTTAAGAATTGTAACTGTAGCCTGGCAATTAACCTAAAAGGTAACACACATGCACAGTTAATCAATGTGAGTCAACTCCCTGTATAGCTATCCTTATCTCAGCTAGCAAAAACCCTTGGTCCTTCCTATTATTGCTTATACTCTCTCTTCAACAAAATTAGAGATTAGGGCAAAATAGTTTCTGCTGGGTATCAAGGGGGTAGGAGGGAGAGGGAGGGGGTGGGGGGATACTGGAGGGTGTGGGGGAAGGGGGAAGAAATGACCCAAACATTGTATGTACATATGAGTAAAAAAAAAAAGGAAACCTCTGGCCTTGCAAGTAAATATACAAAAGCATTGAATAGGAAATGATGAGCAGTGATTAAAGTAATTTAAACCTTCACCTGTTGAATTAATAATATATAGGACATAATTAGAAAAATATTTACCTTTCCAATTAATCTTTAATATGTATAAACTTGGCTCTTAAAATATTTTTCAGGAATGAAAAATCTATATGAATGTTCTATAAACAGGTTCAAAACCAGATGCAAACATCAATATCTAATAGAAATATCACTGTCTGGATAAAACTGCTTAGTAAGTGATACCAAAACTAGATAATACATTTCAATTGGCAATCAATGCAGTTAAATGAGAAAAGAATGAAATTACAGTATACATGCACATGTAATCCTGTGATTATTCTTTATTGTCATAAATATAATTGATGTTATCCCATTTTGCATGCAATGAATATTCAAGATAATAACATCATGGAAGAAAAATATTTTGGAAAGTACTATTAAATGATATTTTAAACAGTGAAACAATTTTTTATAGACTAGAGAACATAATTTAGTACTATGCAATTTTTGGGGGGAAAATGTTTATTATCCTTGTAGAAGATATTAATATATGACAAAAGCATTTATTCAAAATTTAAAGAGTTTAGGATTTAGTATTACCATTTTGGATAGAATTTCAGCTATATATATAATGAAAACTGTGATCTTGCAGTTGGCAGTACTTACTGGACTCTTAAAATTAATGATCTTAAATATTTATGTGAAAATTTTAGATTATTTTAAATTTTTTATTTAATATCCATAAAAAAGTTTGGAGAAAGCCAAACTTAACATTTTTAAATATTTAGAGAAGAACCACTTGAATTTCTTTTTTCAAGTGCTAAGGATCCGACCCAAGGCCTGTGCATACCGATCAAACACTCTGTCACTAAGCTATATTTCCATCCCACTTGAATTGTTTTAACAATCACACAAGCAAAATCATGAAGACACTTCCTAGAGGACTCTGAAATGCCATTTTTGTTTCCATTCAAATTAAAAATGAACAAATAATATAGTTAAGAGGCTTATCACTAGAAGAAGGAAAGTAGGACCTCAACCTGGTAGCTGTGGTACTGCTGGTGGCTATGGTAACAACCTGGTCTTAGGCAGGTAGAAGAAGGGGCATTGGGATCTCAGTAGGACCAAAGCTGTATGGCTGATAGCACCAGCACCTTTCAGTTTTGGGGGTAGCAGTAGTGTCCGGGTTCTTAGTGGCTTCTAAGAAGTTGGGTGCAGATATGACTTCTTGGAAAAGAAAATCATTGAATGAGTTAAAGATATTAAGAAAATCGAAGAAGCCCAGTGAGAAGCAGAGTGCAAGGCAGGGGAAGAAGAAGCTCATGTAGATGCTAAGAGTGGCCCAGAGAGTGATAGCAAAGTGACCTTTCCCAAGACTCACAGTACAACCACCATGCCACCGTCTATTAACCCCACTGGTGCCAGCTTACAGCATGTCAGCATCCTCGTTCTGACTCAGATCAGTAGTGCTGCCCTGAAACAGAAAGTTCTCAGCCCAACCCAACAAAGGCAGATTTCAATCTTTCTGACTTCAAATGTGAAGAGCACCCATTTCAAAATCTGTGCTAAACTACTGATTGAGAAGAAAGAGTAGAGAAACATTCTGGTAACATACCCATTATGGCCGAATTACTGTCTGTGTCACAGGATGAAGCAGTGTTGGCATCCTTAGAGTAGACAACCTTAAATTTCAATCCACTTTGTAAACCCAGTGGCTTGATAGCCTTAATACTGTTGGTTACCATGAATAGCTGTCACTGTCTTGCAGAGAGTCCTCCTCCATTCCTATACTCTGCAATGTCAAATCTCTGTCCTTCCCCAACCTTGACTCTGATTTCAACAATCAGAAGACAGACAATCTGACAAGCACTTTTACAGCATGTCCTGCCTCTGCAGGGACAAGTGCAGAATTCCCTAAAGCCTTCCACCAACGCAGTACAGTAAACTCAGTGGGGACCAGACTCAGAATTTATCTTTGAATCTGAACAGTAACACAGAGGTACCAACTGTGACATCCTCCTGTTGCAGGAGGTTGCTAGGCTGAGATATGGGATACTGAAGCAGTTTAGCAGGAAGCAATGCCAGCACAAACCCAATGGACTTGTGTCCAAAGGCTGAGCCCCGAGAACAAAGGGCTCTCACCTTATATACCCTTACAAGCAGGTTACAGAAGCAATAAAATTAAAAACAAGGTTTATCCCATATATGGTTATATGTAATTCTATAGCTGCTTCACCCTAGTACTAAGTGACCTTCTTCACCTTTGAATTCTTTAGGTTTTATCTCTTTGCTGTGCCATCCCTTCCCCCTACTAGTTTATCAGAACTGAGGCCTGTCTGTTTCTGTTCTGGTCCTCCTCCCTGCTACACTCCTGGATACCCTCTCTGTTTTATCTGTGTCCACAGAAGAGTCATCACATGCAAATATGGGTCCTACAGTCATCCCTCTGACCTCTCAGTGTCACAAGTACCCATCATACACAGCTGTCCCCAGGTCCACTCTGAACTGCAGACACTGTTTCTCTATAAGTGTGTAGAGAGAGACACCATGGACTGCTCATATGAGAGCAATCCTGAGAGTCATGAATGAGAAAGGAGAAAATATTGAGCACACTTTTAAAAAACATTTTTTTTGGTGGTACTGGGGTTTGAACTCAAGCACTGTTGCTTGCCAAGCGAGCCCTCTACCATGAGATCATGCTCCCAGGACTTTTTTGCTTTAGTTATTTTTTAGATACAGTCTCAACCTTTTTTCCCCAGTGATCTCCTGCTTATGGCCTACAGCCTCCAACACAGCTGGGATTACAGACATGTTTTACCAAAAATTTCACCACACATGGCTTGTTTGTTAAGATGGGGTCTCCTTTACTTTTTGCCTAGGCTGGCCTGGAACTGTGATCCTTCTGATCTTTGCCTCCTGAGTAGCTAAAATTGTGAGCTGTCTCTTTGAACATTGTCAGTTTTATAAAAAGGGATTGGACCCTCTTTTACTGGAAGAACCTTTGGAAAGGTACAAATGTTCAGAAGAAAAGATGATGGAGTTTCTTCAGTTAAGGTGCAAATTTAACAAATTGTTCTTTGAATTGAAAGACATTAAGGAATTTTTGCATTTCTACAACAGTGACAGGGACAATGCTTTGGAAGACCTCATGGCCCAGGTTGGAGCCAGCTGAGACCAGGCCTTGCCCTAGAACCATCCCCCAGGAGTCACTGCAGAACCCACCTGTGGGGAATGGGAAAAAGAAGGGGCAGGCTTCCAGATTTTCTTTTGGGGGTCAGAAGATCAAGTGTATAGACTGTGCTTGACAATCTCTGAACTTAGACCCTGAGCTGGAGAGAAAGGGGAGAAGATTGGGCATGTATGTGAATGCCCCAGACCTGTCCTGGCTCTTTCCACATTAAATGTATTGTATTTTGAGAGGTGTCCTTTCCATTTTGGCCTTCCAGGAAGAATGACTGGATTATTTGTGGGGGTCTCTATCCTCAACCAATACCTGTCCTGACTGCTAAGAGGAGTGGGTAGGAAAAGGGAGGACCAGACTCCCTTTTCCTAGTTTTGGGACTAGATGCTGCCCCCTTTACCTGCACTGGTAAAAGAAATTCTAACCCAAATTAGGTTTTTCCCCTTTTAACTGTATCTTAGTGTTACATTGGTTCTGTAATATTTCTGAGGTACAAACACTGCACTTCTCCCCAGGGGACCAACTTTCCCTCTTCTGCCTGGCAGTTACCATGTGTCCCTGTCTAGTCTGTTTCTTTTGTCTTGGTTTGGATCCTCTGGTGCCAAGGCCTTAGAGTCCCTGCTGTAGAAAACCATGGTCACTTTGAGTAAACATTGGTGCCTTCTCAGCATAGTGAATAAGTGAGAAAACAGACCAGGACTTAGTTTCCTTCTCTAATCCCCTGTTCTCTTTGATTAGCCTCCTCTTGCCAGTTTTAGGGTGACACAGAGTAACACCTAAGCACAGAATATGTTTCTTTGCTTTGTTTTATACTGTGTTGTACACCATTAAAGATCTAAATTCAAAGGATACAGTCTTGATAATCTAAAATATTTTGCTAACTATTTTGATTCTTTAAAGAGAACTACTAATAAAAAACTTAATGGTAGAAACAAGCAACAATGACAAACAAACAAAAGGAAAAAAACCCAATAGTAATAAAAAATGAAGTTTATCACTCTTGGGAGATTCTGGATGAAATTTAATGACCTTCTTCAAATACTCAGTTGTAAAATTGTATAATCAGATTTCAATTACCTTGAATACATGGACTAAATGAAAATTTTGTTTAAACATGTAAGTAAAATTTCTAAGTGCTTCACTTTCTTGAGTGCATAAAATAATTTAAATTTAAAATAAATGAAAACAAACATAATATTGGGTTTGTGAATTTTTTTTAATTCAAGAGAAAAAATTTCAGAAATTGGCAATCCTAGATTAATTATCCTGATTCATCAGTAGATAAAATGATGTGTAATTTTAGAAGCCAGGTTAGAAGTCTCAGTGCCTTTCAAGTTTGCCAGGGAGCTAAGCTTTGGATAATTATCATGCATCAGGACTGGCACCTGTGCAAATGACTGTTTGACATAGACCATTCCCTAACCCAAGTGTCATATTGGGACTATGGATGACAAGGATGTTGAGTAGAGATGAGAAGGTCTCTGAGTTTCTTCTATTGTTTTTTTCTAAACCACAGCTATAACCTAGACATGACAGACAAATATGAAACCTTCTGATTATAACTTTAGAGTTAGTCCTTATGTCCTCTATCTGACTTCCTGTAAGGACAACGGGTGAACCACAGCAGGCTGTCACAAGAAGTCATTCCAGTCACCCCTCACTTGGTTATGCCAGTTGTCGAGGTACATGTTTAAGGAGACATACTTTTGAAAATTTGGGAAATAAATTTTGTCCTAATTGAAAGCTTGAATTTACCTTTAAATTAGGACTTCTTAAAAATGACCAATGACATGAAAGCAAATATCTGAAGTTATGCTTTTCTTGTGTTTTGAGTTACCTGTGATCAACCAAGGTCTGAATATATTAAATGGAAAATTCCATAATTAAATAAATACTGAGTTTTAAAATACACACTATTTTGAATAGCATGGTGCAATGCCGCACTGCCCCCATCTTAGCCATGACTCTTTCCTTTCCAGCATACCTCTGTGCTCGTTCTCTTCTCTCTCTCTCTTTCTCTCTGTCTCTCTCAACTGCTGTTTCTCTCTCTCTCTTTCTCTCTCTCTTAGTAGCTCTCTTAACTATCAGATTGACTGTGATAGTACTACACTGTTTATGTCCAAGTAATCTCTTTTTTTTTTTCATAATGCTCTGAAGAGCAGGTGTAGTAATGTTGAAATTCAGATAGTCCAAAGAGAAGGCTTGAGGCTCAAGTGGTAGAGAGCACCTGCCTAGCCTTCAGGTCAAACCCCAAAACTCAACTCAACTCAAAACACAGATATTCCAAAGAGAAACTGTAAAGTGCTTCCTTTAAAAGAGAAGATGACAGATAATTCTGGACTTAACCAAGAAATTTTTTTAAAAAATGTATGCCAAGGTTGCTAATATCTAGAGTAAGAACAAATCTGTCCATGAAATTGCAAAGAAGGATAAAGTATCTTTTACTGTCATACTTCAAACTGCAAAAGTGCCTGGTAACTGCCTAGCTAAAATCACAAAGGCATTAAATTTGCTTGTGTATGTAGGGACAATGTAGTATATAGGATTTAATACTATGTATAGTTTCAGGCTTCCACTGGAGTCTTAAAACTTATCCTCCGAAGACAAGGGAGGTTGCCATAAATAAATGCTTCTGGCTTCTTTAACAAGTAAGACATGGAAACAATGAAATAGCAATGCAATGAGACTCTGAAAGTCTTGAAATATTTTCTATTGAAATTGCTATGTATTCTAGATATCTGAATCCTACATTTTAGCAAAATTGCAGATACTTATAATGCTGGTTAAATTATTTTCTGATTCATCGATACAATATGAACTACTTAAGAAAAAACGAATCATCTATAAAGTATTTGCATTGAAAGCTTTCTTCTTTTTGCTTTTCTTTAGAACAAATCTTTAGATTTGTTTCCTTTCATATAGACATTGAATTTCAATGCCATTTTTTCTTACAATTATGAACAATCTAATATTATTCCTGTTGCTAGGAAATAACTATTCATTTCTTTAAAAAGATCACCTATCTTCCTTTTATCAAAGGTAGAGGAAAAAATATACTAATATGTATTTTCCCTCAAACTGAAAAGCAAAAGATGTTTTGTGCTATATTATTACATATTCTTTTAGTTAAACCTAAATGAAAGAAACATTACTGGAAGACTTCAAAATTTTTTCATAGTTTTGAACATGGATATATAATTATCACCACAGAGGAATTCTTTTAGAATACATTGTTAAAATTATATTAAGAATTAAAGAAAAATGGAGAAGGGATCTCCATATTAGAAATATCAGCTTATTCAAATTTTGTATTTGCTAAATATTCAGAAGTATCGCATGTAGTTATAAAGAGAGTAACATGCACACTAATAAAATATGGAGAGGAGCTTCAGTTTGACCTTTTGACCATGAACCTGCTTCTTGGGATTTTTTTCTCTATGTCATTGGCAGCTGCTAAGAAAATTATTGACTGGGGATTTTTCATCATCCTCACTAAATAGTTGTATGACATTCAATGATACTTTGAACTAAGCTGATAAAGGTAGGAATGACAAATAAGAAAGTTGGGTTGGAGCTATTTCTCAGTCTTCTTACTGAAATGCATGAAGATTTCTAACCAATTTTCAAATAAAGAGGAGAATTTCATATAACATGCATTTGAAATAAAAATTGTCTACCTGTGTTTGTGTGGAAGAGATTACTCACAAATAAGTTGTACCTATCTCCTTGAGTGTACTTAGTAAGTGCTCTTCCTGGCATCATAAGGAGTTGGCTTAATCCCATTTTTAATTTGACTGCACACTTAATGTTAACCCTTATCACAGAACCAATTGTGCATCTGTGCCTTTTATACCAGTTTACTTTTAATCATGTTATATGCTGTGGTTATATGTATTTAAGATGTACATTTAAAAATATCAGAAGATGTCGTTAATTTATAATGTATTTGAAAGGTCATGTGTTTTTTTCATTTGTAAAAATGGGTAATTGTTGGAATAACCTTTTATGTCCCATCACAGAAGTTTATAAAGGTCTGTATTTCCTTATCTGTAATTACAATTTCAAAATCCAAGAACTTTTGAAAACAAGGATTTCAGGGGCTTAGTGACAAATTCATTTGCTTCCAAATCAAATCTAAACATTGAATCTACTTATTCCATTTAGTATAAATATTCACTAATTTTCTTGCAGAAATATTAACATGTTTGATTATGGGATTAGGGGGTGTGGCCACAGACTCTTTTGAGGGTTAATGCAGTATGATATATGCACTAAATTATTTTTCTAAAATCTGATAATTTCATAATTTTGAAACATCTGACCCCAAGGGTTTCAGATAAAGAATTTTGGATCACTATTTTGTTAAAAAATTTCAAAGGTATTATTTGTTTAAAAGTGTGAAATGCTTTTATATTCTACATAGTTTTCGCTTTGTATATTAAATGATTTTAAATGAAGAAAAAGAGGAGTTATATAGTTCAGACTAGAATATGTGAAATACATGGTATAAGCAATGCTTTATAACTTTAGTATTGACTCTGTGTGAGTGTGGTGAGGTTGTTAGCAACAGTTTAATTATGAGAACAGTTTTTTGTTTAAGAATAATATTGATTTTCAATGGAATGAAGTCATTCCTTTCAAAGTTTCTTTATTCTCCTACTTCCAGCCTAGTTTTTGTTTTCCAGTTTTTTTTTTTTTCATTTTGCAGTTCAAGGTATTGGGTCAACAAAATAAATTTTGCTAGCTTTGTAATCATTTTTCTTAAGTATGTTTATATCTACTATAGTTTTATTAAATTTTATAAGGATTCTTTGATAAGAAATGAAAGGAAAGTAATTAAAGTAATAGAAATATCACAATAATTGAAAAAACATGACAGAAATTTAGCAGACTCATTTGGGAAAAGAAATGGATTGAAGTCTGTACCAATTAGTAAGGGATTTCAAGAGCAGATAAGAGAAGGTTACAGCAAATTCAAAAGGACGTACTACCTGGGGTGAATGCCACAGATAGGTGGAGAGATATGTAAAAAAACAGAAAATGAAATGGCATTCAAATATAATATCATTTTGATAAGAAGATTTAGAATGAGGATCATTTTAAATAGATTTTGGTCCTTAGACATTTTCATAGAAAATTTGAAAAAATACAGGAAAGAAGGCAATGTATATATAAAGTAAAATTGATTTGTTATGGTGCTCAGGTAGAGAATTTGCATTTATTTTTGGAAATACTGAATAGATTAAAAGACAAATGTAAACAGTAATAAAGACACATGTGGACCAGTTTCAAAATTCTACATACATGTTATGATTATATCCGATATATATCTCATATATATACTTCAAGTGACTTTATATCTTCAAGGAAATACAGTAATGAATGGTGCTACCTGTTCCAAACAGTAATTATACTTCAACTATCATTTTAATAAGATATACCTGACTTTGTTTTTTAGCTACTTAAATGTTAGTACACAGATATTAAGGGTACTCTTTTACTTAAATTTGTTCTTTTTTACATTTTTATATAACTACAAATAATAATAATGAATTTACATCTGTTAAGCACATTAATGCTTGCTTTTCAGATGAGAAGATGGAGAGAGATGTACCTAAGGTGTTACAGTCATTAAATGGCAGGGTCAGAACCTGGCATGTCGCTCCTGGCTGGTAGACCCTGGGCATGACATACTTTCTCTTTCATGTCACAATAGATAACTATTTGTAAAAAACTAGAATCATAATTTTACAGAAGTAAATTTCTGAATTTAAGAGTTCAAAAAATACAAGGTATTTTTAATCAAACCCTAGAATTTTTCAAAAGTTTAATTTTAAATCTACATTCTCTATAGTCTTTTCTTAACATGATATAAAATATGACATACTATGGCAAAAATAATTTCTTATCTAAATATCCTGTTGTGTTTGAGGTTGGAAATTCTTATAAGAGCATTTTGATATTTGTGGTTTGCTAACAAATGGAATTTTACATTTTGTGTTTCCTTATGGTTTTTTTTGCATGTATGTTTTTTCCTTTGAAAAAACTAATTGCTTTTCTGTGGAGGACACAATGTTTCCACTTAGTTCTTGAATTTGCAGTGCTGGGGATCAAATTTAAGGGCCTTGCACATGGCTAGGCAAGTACTCTACCACTGAGGCAAATTCCTAGATCAGTACTTGAATTTTGGTGCTAATGTTACAACAATTAAATATACCAGTCAAATTGTTAATTTAGCAAGTTGCACTTCACAAGTAAGTTTTCTCAAGAGTTATTATCTTTCTTTGAAAAAAAGCTAACAATTTGTTCCTTCAAGTGCATGACACAGCAATTTCTTCCTAATATTTTTATATGCAAGTGTCAACAATTTTGTAACTGTCTTTGCATTACAAAAATAACCAAAGGGGAATATTTAAAAATTGCCTGATGGTATAACTTCCAATATTAACAATTTTGTGAAATGTAGATTGAAATATTCAGGATAGACATAGCTAATTTACTTATGAAAATATCAATGAGTTAAAAATATAATCACATCTTAGATTTTTAAAATCTAATTAATCTTTCAACAAATTTCAGTATAGAAGATCAACCATCAGTACAAATTCCAGTATGAGTTCTAAGATTTTTTTTTATTTATTGTTGTGCAGAGTGGGGACACATTGTAGCATTCACAAAAGTTCTTACAATATATCAAATATATCATACTTGAATTCAGTCCTTCCTTAATTTTCTTTTATTCCTCCTTCCCCCCAATCCTTGGAATAGTTTCAGCAGGTATCATTTTTCCATTTGCATACATGTATACATAGTATTTGCAAGGTATTTACCCTGCTACACTTTTTCCTACCTTCCCCACCCCCCCCCACACTGGTACCAACCCACCCAAACAAGACTCATTCCACCCAGGAATTGTAAAAACAAGAAAAAAAAATGTCATGTTTGTTGGTTTAAGATAGCTACCCAGAGTTTCCTCATGCTATTCCATGTATGTATGTATTATAACCTGAGTTAGTTCATCTCTACTTTTCTTCTCTCTACCTTAGTCCCTCTTCTCATGGTTGCTTCAGTAGATTTAAAAATTCTGTTTTCATTCTTGTGTAGAGAGTACATGAACCATATTCACCTTCTTAACTTCCTTTTTTTTCATCCCCCCTTGTATGTGACCTCTCTTAAAGTGACCTGTTTTGCACATTATTGCTGTATTTCCTTATTTTTAATATAAATTTTTAACACTTGTCATTTTGGGGAACATTAGTGCAACGTAGAAATTGTTTACTTGCTATACTTTCCTCATCAGGCAGAAAAGGGCCAATAACCAGTATTTCCATTCATATCAATGGCTTTATAATTTTGGAACAAAATGGGACTTTGTAAGTTTGTTGACATAATTTATTTCGATGTTGGATATAAAATCATTATTTACACTTCAAAATTATACTGTCAGTTATAGAATTTTCAGTTTCTTGGTCTGTTTTGCACCAATAAACTTTATCCATGTAATAAGATACTGGCAAAATGTTCATAGAAATGACAGTGGTAAATATTCTTGAGCTCTTAATGCATGCCAAGGGTATTCTAACTTATTCATATAATTATTTAATTCTCACAGCACTATTAATGGTTGAAGTTAAATACTTTTTCTAAGGTCACACCATTAGGAAATAGAAAGCCAGGCAACCACACATAGCTTGTCCTCAGAGCACAAATTTCCCACCATAGCCTCTCTAAATCATTCAATCCTAGGATGTGACTTCATTTTAGGCATTGTTAATTTAAAAACTTTTTAAGAAACAAATTGAACCTTAGCTGATATTTAACCTTATTATCAAAAGACTTAACTAGTCTTTATTATGCTGACACCAATCTCCTAAAATAAAATAGTTCTGACCTTATAAGGTTTGAATGTTTCATTGTGATATGACATTTCAGATTCTTGGGAATAATTGCTCTGCTATTTTATTTTAATTACTATGCATAACATCTAGTGGAATAAGAAATTCTTCTTCCATCAAAATTGAACTATCAGATATGCATTTGGTAATGAATCTTGTAGTTTAAAATATTTGGCTTGTTTTATTTATTTTGTCACTGACAGTAACCCTGTGATGTTGGCATAAGATAGGTCAACTCTCCCAGTGATTTCATTTTAGGCATTATTATAGTTTCATATTTTAAGTTTGTATATTATGGAAAAGAAAGGGAGAGACAAAACAAAATTTATGTTCCTTTAGAAATTATAAAACATGCCAGGGTACTCTAAAACTCACACTTAGACAAGCTGGTAATAGTTGTAATTTAGTGGGAAAACAGAACAGCCATGCTGAACATATTCTCCAGCAGTCTCTGGTTATTCATTGGTAGGCTTCAGTACTGTGTCCCTACCACATCCTGCTGTCATACTGCACAGTTATGGAATATTTCAGGAAACATGTATTTGCTTTATATCTCCTATTAGCCAAGTCTCTTGCCTTTGTGAAATGTAAATTGCACCTGGCAGCTCTCCACTATGCATGGTCTGCTCCTAGAAAGTAGAAAACTTAAATTCTACATATAAATCAAATTTAGTGGTCATACTATAACTTGCAAGGTGATACTCCAGGGCCCTAGAAATATAACATATGCAGAGTTTCGTATGCCTTGAGATGATGCAGATTTAGAGTGAATTAGGAGGCTGTGAAATTAGAAAAGAGACTAACTCTTATTTCAAAAAATGAATGAGCAGGTGCAGTATGTCACTTTTATTTCAATTTTGGAAACTTCATTACAATGATGGTATCATTTGGAGAAGAACAATGCCTACCAAGCATAAAAACTCTACTAGTTTTAAGATGAATGGTTCCACCAGGAGTAACTCACTGAAGAGTCATACTTCCTTTCTCTTGGAAGCCTTTGCCCTCTAGTACACTTTCTAAAGCTGTGTAAAAAGAACACAGTATGGAATACAAGTTCTCTCATCAGAATTAACTTGGGAGAGAATTTTGAGACCCATATTCTCAGCCACCACCTCAGACAGTCTAATTCAGAACTGCGGGAAGGGGTGAGGCAGTAGTGAGAATGTGTTTTTGAAATGTATGAAAAGATATATTAAAATTACTCTGCTCATTCTAATAGCCATTTGGGAATCCCTGTTGTAACCTAGTAATGGTTTAGACACTGTTTGAAGATTTAGCTTTACCACTTACTGGCTTTTCAAAACCTAATTTCCTCCTTATTTGATGAACTGTTGAGGGGTATGAGATACATTACATGTCAACTGCCTTGCAAAGTACTTGAACCTGTTATCAGGTTTCTTAAATCAATAGAAAACAGTATTATAATCATCATCAGCTATGAATGTGAGGTAGTGATTACAGATAATACTTCTTTAGTCTGGGCATAGAGGGATTACATTCTTGCTAAAAATTAATCCTCTAGAACCAGTATGGAAGTTGGAACTTGAGTCATAAATCCTTTCTCCTTTCCACTTGAATCTTTGTATCCATACATATCTATATAGACATATAAGTTTATCTATCTATTCTATTATTCTATCTATCTACCTATCTAACTATCTATCTACTGTGATCTCCACAGCAAAATTCCAAAAGATGATCAGTAAGTTAAAAGTATATGTGTTTTTTTTTTCATAGTATTCAACATGATACTCTGTTTGGGCAGTTTTCTCTATTTGCTTAAAGTAAGTCATTCCAAGACTAGGGAGCATGGCTCAAGTGGTAGAGCACTTGCCTAGAAAGCACAAGGCCCTGAGTTCAAATACAAATACTACAAAAAAAGTAAACCATTCCATTTTCTAAAAGCATTCCTAATTACTCTGCTACTCCATAGTTTACATCTATGAATCTGGCTCTTTATTCCTTACTACATTTGTCTATCATTGGCAGGGCAACTCTATGCAGAGGTAGTTGAGAGGGATAGAATTTATGTATTTTTTTGGTGTTCCTTCACTTTTGCCATATGTTTCTTTCAAACACTAGTATTACAAACTCTGCGGACTCTGTATTCAGCTCTGTCAAAATGTTAGACTCAGGGACTAAGCTACATGGCTTTGTTGTGATGACTGGTTACTTACCGTGCAGCTGGGAACAAGCTTTTAGATTTTCCATGCCTTGATTTCTACAAATACTAAAGAAGTGTGTGTTATATAAAAATTCTTGATATGTATTATTATAATTTGTATGTTCAATTGTTTAATTCATACTAGAATACACATGACTGATTCAGGAGTACACATAGAAAATTTACTAACTTTCTTCTGGTTTCTGTCAATTTTCCAGCAACTTTCTTACCACTTCCTCTTCTTTTTTAAACCCCAATAAAAATTTAGGCATCTTCTGTATATGCCATTATTTTCCCTACTTTAGCAAATGTCATTTGCTTTGCTAGAGAATACATATTTTTTTTCTTCTTCTGTCTAACTAGCACTCACTTTACAAATTCAACTTACATTGCACCTTTTCCAACCACCTTTCCCAGTATCTTTTTCTCCTGTGCTCTTGTAAGTCTTATCATACACTAAAATTGCTAGTCTAGTTCTCTGCATTTCCAAAGATGGCTTGATGTTGCTTAATTGAAAAAAAATGTTTTTCACCTTACAAAATTTCTATATATTTGATAAATGACTTGCTTGAATTGTTTCTTAGACTGCCTACGTGTTAACATTCACACATTATTTTCTATAACAAGGAAAGATTCAGATAGAATCAGTTCCTACTTTTAGGCTGTCTCTTATAACCTAAAAGTGTTGTTTATAATTTATTCTGCCAAATTACTCCATGCAAAATATTTCCCAAGTAGGGAGAAGAACATTCATCTGATATTAAATCCATGTGTACCCAAGATTATAAAAGTAGTCAAATTCCTGCTTTTAAATCTAAAATAGAGTGCCAAATTCAATAAGTCATTTGGTTCCATGAAGAACCTTGTTGGGTCAATAATCAATATCAATGGCTAGGATGATATGCAGACATTTATAATAACTTTTTTTGTACAATCTTAAAAACACCAAAGCCAGGTGGCATGACGATAATCACAGCTATTTGGCAGCTGAAGCAGGAGGCTCACCTAAGCTCAGGTGTTCATGACTAGCCTGGACAATAAAACAAGACCGTGGCTCAAAACAAACAAATATATAAATAAAAGAAAAAAAGTAAAGTGATATATAGAGACTTGATTTTGAGTGTAAAAGCATGCTTAGCATGCTGCTGCAAAAGATCCCTGTCTTGTCTAAGAATCAAAAATCTGTAACAAAGAAGACTTTTTACATCACAATTGCCTTCAAACATAGTGATTTATGTCTAGTAAAATTCTTGAGCTTTAAAGCTCTGAGAGAAATTAAAACGAGTCTTCCACTTTACTTGGTAAGTAAAATTGATCCTTAATGATAAAGTTAACATCTTAAAGTATGAAATTAAAAAGCATACCTCAAAGTACTTAATATGGGTAATTAGTAAAGGCAGCATGATCTCCACTGTTGCTGCGAAAAGTATGCCACTTAGGTACTGAATGCATATATGAACCAAATCCTGTTTCCCACTGGAAAACTTGTAACTGTAGCCCAGCACTTTATCCAGAAGTAACACTATTGAGGAGTATTTGTATTTTTCATGAGAAAAATTACTTGATCTAAGTTGTCCATGCCTGTTCTATCCTGGATGGTTTTTCATTAAGGAGGAGCTGGGGAAAGATGTTTTTTTTCACAGATATTCACTCCTTTTTGCCCTTGCAAGTTAGTGCTTTCTGAGTATTCAAGAACTGATGGTTTTACACTACCTACACTCTTTTCCTATTATATGTTTGAGAAAGATGCAATAGTTTAGTGGGTGTTTTATTCCTTTGCTGAATTTTCTTAGTGTCTCTGACAAAAGAGAGGAACAAATTGGGACATTACTTTCTTCATTGCATATGTTGAAAGTGGTGAAATGACTACCAGGATTTTTAACAGCAAATTGTAAGTATAACAATTTTCTGTACCATATTTCAGTGGTACAGAAAATAATGGCAAGCTCCTGATTAATATCATCACATATTAATAACATCTAACTAACCTTCCATTGAAGCATTGCCACTGGATTATATGATCTTTGCATAAATTTCAACATGATAAAAGGAAACTGCACGCTAATGTATTTTTGCTTTAATTTTCATTAGAAATTCATTCACCTACAGAAATTTGCTGCTTGTTTACAAAGATGCTTGACTACATCAATAAGAATTTTTTTCCAAATGGGATAATGTGTATTTTGTTGTAAAATCTTATAGGAGGAAGTACTTTGAGTCTTAGAATAATCCACAAAACAATATATGCATTTCAAATCATATTTAATTGCTGATTAAAATCCTAACAATTATAAAGGAACCAGAAATGAATGCTATCAACCTTACTAGGTATGTAAATATAGCACTGAGAAGGAGAAACTGGGTG
Source organism: Castor canadensis (assembly GCF_047511655.1). Lineage (NCBI taxonomy): Eukaryota > Metazoa > Chordata > Mammalia > Rodentia > Castoridae > Castor > Castor canadensis. The sequence goes on along the minus strand of NC_133399.1, from coordinate 70,046,969 downwards.
ACTGTGAATTTGGGGAAGAGAAAAAACACAAATATGTGATCATGGAATATAAATGCTTGGTCTTAAATATCTGAAATTCAGATTTTTAAGTGCCAGTTTTTATTTAAGTGCCAGTGGTTAAATTATGTGCTTAAGGAGACATGATTCTGGCTTTTGGAAGTTCTGTGAGTAAATTTTGTTCTAATCGGCAACTTGAGTTTTTCATAAATCAGTATTTCTCAGAAATGACCACTGACATAAAAGCAAGTAAGTGAATGCTTCTGGCTACTTAAAAAGTTAAAATGGCCGGGTGGCAGTGGCTCACGCCTATAGTCCTATCTACTCAGGAGGCAGAGATCAGAAGGACCTAGGTTCAAAGCCGGTCTGGGCAAATATTTCATGAGACCCTATCTTGAAAAAACTCATCACTAAAACAGGTTGGTGGAGTGGCTTAAGGTATAGGCTCTGAGTTCAAATCCCAGTACCGTCAAAAATAAAATTAAGAAATGGCAAAATATCATACCAACACAATGTAACTCTGAAGCCTAGAATGTTCCCTGAGATTTTGATGCCTGTTAGAGTCCTACATTTTAGAAGTAATAATAATATCTGGTATTTTGTGTGTTATAATTTATGAAATATTTATAGCTATCTTAGTAGTAAATCTCATTAAGCTGGTAGTTATATAATATAGCTAATTAATAACGTAGTTATTTTCCCATTATCATGTGAAGAAATGTATGCCATTTACATGTAGAAGTACCTAGGACTGTCTGAGGACATTCCTCTTCTCTCTTCACTGAATTATCATTAAGTGGCAATCATGGTCCCCTGCACAGATCCTCGTGCTTTGTGACATGAGTTAGTTTCCCACTTAGATGGACCTCAAACAGCATTCTAGATGTGTCCGTAATCTCCTGGTACTGTTTTACAATTAGTGGAAACAACAATTTTTCAATCATCTGCAACAGTATCCTGAACCATATTAGAAAATTACTTTTTTCTTGTTCCCATAGCTTCCCAAGGACTACCTTTAGAATTTTTTTCTTTTATTTTCTCTCTTCCCTTTTGTGCACTGTCACCATCTTTGATCAGATGCCATCGAGATACCAGCTACCTGCAGCATAAATACAATCTAGTCATCCCCCTGATTAAAGCCCTTCAATGTCTCCCTGTACAAATGTCTCCAAAGACATTGATGATACTCTTTTTTTGTTTGTTTTTGCCTTCTTTTTTTATTGTTGTGCTGAGCGGGGGTACATTGTGGTATTTACAAAAGTTCTTATAATATCTCTAATATATCATACTTGAATTCACCCCCTCCACCATTATCCTTTACTCCCCTTCCCTCATTCTTGGGATAGTTTCAACAGGTATTATTTTTCCATTCACATACATTTATACACATATGTTCCATAATCACTTTACTACGCCCTTTATCCACTTCCTCTGCCCTCCATTGATATCAATCCCCACAGGCATGACCTATTCCTTCCTCCTGTCCTCTGATTTTCTAAAAGAGAAAAAAACTAACATTTCTGCTTGTTTAAGATAGCTACACAGGGAGTTTTCTTGTGACACTTCCATGTATATACGTATTATAGCCCAAATTGTTTCATCTCCTCTATTTTTCTTCTTTCTACCTTAGCCCCTTTCTTATGGTAATTTCAGCTGGTTTAAAAAATCTATATTAATTATTGTATAGAGAGGACACCAACCATATTCACCGTCTTAACTTCCTTATTTTATCTTCCCTCTCTTGTGTGTGACTTCCCCTTAGAGTGACCTGTTTTTCATAATGTTGCTTTAGTAGGATCAATGATCCCCTTTATTAACTTCTCACATCTTTCTTCCCTTCCTATTTTAAATAGTGCACGAAAATAATATTACATTTCTCATGGTTTTAAGCCTGACAACTTGTACTTTTTGTGATTTGTTCATCTACCAAAAGAACACATGATTTTGTGGAAACTTCCTAGAGAGAGTATTTTCTAGTCAGAAAGATATGGAAGATGTTTACAAGTTTCCCAGGAAACAGTGTTCAGGAGAATTTCAGAGAGTAAATTCAGTGTATGCCTATTGTTGTAAGACGTAAGTATACTGTATTTGAGAAATAAATCTGAGGAGGGATCCAAAACATTAAGAGGCTCATCCTAATTTTATGCTAAAAATAACACTTATAAATTCACTCAATCAACAAATATTCATTGAGATGGATGCGGTTTGAAGTTTTCTAGGTGTTGTAGTTGCAGCAGTCACACACACACACACACACACACACACACACACACACACACAATGAGCAGTACCTTCCCTTGTGACTCTTAAGACAAATAATCACACAAATAAATCTAATATTGCACCTGTAATTAAGGAATACATGAAGTGCATGATTCTATAAAAATCCATCATGGGAGGTGGCATGAGGAGGTCAGGGAATGTTTTCTTATGGAAGAAAAAATGAGCAGGAATTTATTTCAACAATAGAAATCAAATTTGAAAGAAATGAAAATAAATGTTGATAGCTTTATATTTTAAATATGCACAGAATCCAGTTACTTCTCACCACCTCCATAGCTGCAGATTGCATCCAAGGCCTTCTCTTCCTTGAATCTCCATACCTGGGCTAATTCTGAATCCTACCAGGCTCTCCTGCTTCTGAATTAGTTCTTTTTAGGTCTACTCTCAAACAGTAGCTGAAATGATCCCATTAAAACCCAAGTAAAGTCATGTCACACTCTACTCAAAGCAATCTGGGATGGCTTCCCATATGAAGCAGAGAAAAAGCTAAAATCCTAATAAGACCTAAAATCCTTTACTTTATCCTATCCCTGTTACCACTGACCACATTCCCATTACTCCACTGTTTATTCACCTTGTACCAGGCACAGTGTGCAAAAGTCTGCTCAGCTCTTCTTAAACACCTTATTCACCTCAGCATTTTGCTCACTGCTCTGTCCAGAATGCTGTTTCTCTCGGTTGCTTCATATCTTTGGTCAAATTATGACTATTCTGATCACTCTCTGTAATACTGTGAGCATATACTCCTCTCCAGTCCAAAAATATCTTACCCTTTCTATCTCCTTTATTTTTCTTCATAGCACTCATCATCAGTCTTAAACCCCATGATGCTTATGTATTTATGAGCTGTCACCATGCTACCAGAATATGAACTCCATGGTTTTCACCTATTATTTTGATCAGAGATAGTCATCTATTATTTCATTGCTCAATCCCATTTCAGGATGCATGTCTGGCTTAACCATAGCAGAAGGTTAATGAATATTTTTGAGTATACAAATGAGAAGGTGAATGAAAAGAAAAAAGAGGAGAGCTAAACACAGAGGTAAGAAAACATACAAAAGATTTGTGTTATCATAGACCTAGAAATAACAATAATGGGCAAAGATCAATTTTTGTGGTGGACCTATCAGTTAGAAGATTCCAATAGTATCTTGAATAAGGCAGGAAATAGAACCAGAGGGGTTCAAGAGCTGTTTAATATAATTTGAGAGTAGACTAGATGGGGAAGATGGATGGATGGCAGGTAGATTTCAACAGATACACTTTTGTGGATATACTGGGTTTAGGTGCTTTGGCCACAACCAAGAGAAGCATCAAGATGCCAGTTTACATATAATCTAAAACTGAGCTGAAGACTGATATTTACAGGTGACTTGAAGCAATAAATTTAAGTGTATACAGAGGTTCATCCTCTAAGAGTCTTTAGGACCAGAATGAAGTACTCAGAGCTACAGAAGACTATTATGCTCATAGTTCAACTTGCTCAAGTCTTAGTGTTGAAAGGTCTAATAATATCCCTAGTATGGTCCTCTAGACTAAAATATACCAACAACTTTTACTGTGTCATTCCCAGTCTGTCCGCTTTCCTTTAGACTTCCACATATCTTTCTGGAACACCCTACCACCATCTCCCATTCCCCCCTGCCACATCTATGTTGTGAGCATTAGCCTGGGAGCCATTGGACACTTCCAGACAGCTCCCAGAGCGGGTAGTCCCCCACTCCTTAACAGACTAAGGAAAGCCAAGGGAGAAGATTCATTTAGTTTAGGTAAGTTATTTAACCTCTGAGTCTGTTTTTCTTTTAACTGTTGATTACTTGTCCAAAAAACTCTTGAAGGGTAGGGAATTTTCTGCTTTATCTCTGTACTATATTCCTTACAAGTATCTGTCCTTGCCTGAGGAGCTCAGTAAAGGTTTGGGCAAGTGAAAAAACATTTAAATGTGTGTAGTATCCTAATCCAGAGCCTCTCAAACTTCAATGCTCATGTAAATTGTCTACATATTTTGTTACAACACAGATTGAATAGGGCAGGAATGTGCCTAACATTCTGTTTCGATAAGCTTTCTGTTGGTCATTTATTATACTGCTAGTCCTTGCATGATATTTTGATTAATAATTTACTTATAATATCTAGTTATTCTGAAAGGATAATAAAGACCTCAAACAAAACAAAGGATCCATTATCATCTTTATTGTCTGAAAATAATGTACATATAGAATATAATGCAATAAAAATAATAATTTTATGCTCACCAAAATTTTAATAATGATTGTTTCGGTATAATTACATGTAGTTTAAATTTTGATGGTCTTCTGCAATTTTGACTTGTCTTCTATATTTTATAAGTAAAAATAATCCAGTGTAAAAATGTTAGAATAAAGAACTATTTTTTTTAATGTGACCTACTTTTTACCCTAAGCTATATATTGGGTTGAATTGCAAGTTAGAAGGTTTTGAAATTAAAATAAATTTGAACCAGATGCCTATCTCTTCCTGTGCCACAAATGACAGTATTTTAAGCATGGACAGATTGTTCCTTTAAGTTACCTCTTGCTCTGAATCCCACTAAATTTTCTGTTTATATTCTAATTTTCTGCTCTAAGCATGACTGTTTATGTAATGTGTTTTCTAATTTCCACTGCTTTGGTTCCTTTAGTTTATAAATTATGAAAAGACAAGGTTGTATGAATAAAGTTTTAAGTTAAAACTGGGCATGGAGTACCATGGTCATTAGCAAATAATGAAGAGCTTAAAACTAAAAGATAGCAGCTATTGTATAGCAATATCTTAGGCATTTCTGTCTCCCGGGACTTTTCACCAGCCATGGAGAGCGGATTATGAGAAGCCTATGAGAACTGGACATAAGCAAGGCGAGATGCAGTGCAGCTGCTTTTCCTAAGACGTTTATCTGTAGACTGAGATTGGCACAGCCCAGGACACAGAAGAGGAAAATGCATGACAGCTGCTTCTCCTAAATTAAGGGAAGCAAGATGGCAAGTTGCTCCTGTTACAATGTCATGCCCCTCCCTGAGAACTGCTGCTCCACCTTGTTTACCACTGGGTATAAAAGATTTGCTGAAGGACACAAGGCTTTTGCTTTTGGACTTTTGGGGTTTTGGGCTTTTGACTTTTGGATGAAAGGAGGCTTTTTGATGTGGGAGGCTTTTTGATGTGGGAGGCTTTGGAAGGGAAAAGGATTGCTGAAGAGAAAAGAATTGCTAAAGAGAAAGTGCTGGAGGAAGATTGCTGAAGGTGTAAAATGAATTGAAGGGAGGATTGCTGAAGGGAAAAAAGTTGTAAAAGAAGAATTGCTACAGGGGAATTGCTAGCAAGTCTAAAGGCCTAGACTTTAAGAAAGCTAAAGAGAGGACATGGGACAGTGTGAGTCTACACCAAGAACTTTATACATAGGGTTTAAAAAAGCTAAGCTAAAGAAAAGCTAACGAGAACAGTGCAAGTCTAAGGACTGAGACTTTAAGAGTTATGCATATGCAGTTTTTAGATGTGGCTGTTGTTTGCAAGTCTGAGCACCAAGACTTTAGGAAAGCTAATTAGAGAATATGGGACAGTGCAAGTCTGGGGGCAAAGACTTTAAGAGGGATTATGCTAAAGAACAGCTAAGAGAAAAGATGGGACAGAGTGAGTCTAAGGAAACAGGTTTTAAAGAAGAGTGAAGAAAGGTTTTAAAGAAGACTTTAGAAACAAGGTTTTAAAGAATTGTAAAGGAGCAAAGCCTTAAAGAATAAAGATAGAGAAAAGAAGCAGAGTAAAATGAAGAGAATAATAGAGAAAAGAAGCAATGAGGGTTGTGCATCTCCACCAGAGTGCCCAACACACCTGGCCCCAACTTTCTGTCTATCTGTCTATCCTGTGTCCTTTCTGCATCTCCTGTCACTGCCCAGTTTACCCCAGTTAGGTTCAGTAATAACCAGGAGCAAGAGAAAGCGCACTCCAACCAGCTATAGGAGAGAAGCCATAGAGAAATACAGAAGGAAGCCACTGCTGAATCACAGCCCCTCACTCTCCCTGTACTGCTCAGCTTTCATCAGATGCCCAGTTGACCAGTTATTTTGCAATGGGTGTGAATCTTTTGGAAAAAAACCAGAATAAGAAAATAGTGAAACTTTATTTCTGTTATTTTCTTTCTTTCTCTGTTTCTGCTTAACTGAGAAATAATTACTTCTGTCCATGACAGAAAACTCAGTCTGATTATTAGGAGTAATTAGGTCACTTTTGGATTGGGTACAGAATTGGTTTGGGGTTTCTTTCTGTCGATTCCAGATTTTCCTATGATCCATGCTTCCTTAGCAAACCGAGTCTCCCTGGCCTCTTCCTCTCAGTGTACTTTACTTAAATACCTTCCTATTCCTTTTGAGGAACACGGAAGCCCTTGACATCTTTCTTAAACCTTATTGGGGACAGGGAAACATCCCACTGTTTCATTTCCTCAATTATTATTGAAGTACTAATCAAATGTAATTTTAAATATGTGTTTCTCACTATATTTCTGTCTTTCAAATTAGTACCCTAAACCAGATTCTTCTGCTGTGGTATCCCCTGAAACTTATCTGTGGATTCTCTGCTCTGAAACAGTGCTCTTCAAACTAGAGTACAGTGCTCAAATTCCATGCTCTGAGTCCTTGATGAAAATCCACAGTTAATGTTCCATGAACAAACAATTTCTGCTTAAGAGCCTATTAAATAACAAAATTATTTTTTGAAACTATATCTTGAACAATTACTGATTTATATAGCCTTTATAAACCTCTCAACTCTAAATATTACTGATTCAAATTGTATAGGGACACACGGCAATTTCAAATATCCAGCTGCAAACAAAGATTATAATTTTCTGTTTTAATGAAGAGGCTATCATTAGTCATAAGGAACTGCCATGTGTCTAGGTCAAAAAGGAATAAATATCAGAAAATCATAATTAATCCATCACCATGAAAATTATTTTTTAATATTCTAACAGTGCTTTATTTCTATATTTTTATAATAAAATATCCATTATATCTTCTTTAGTTCAGAATGTGTTATTTTCATAGTGAAATATTTCTATTAAGATGCATAGAAAAATTATAATAAATACTTATTATAATTCTGAGGCCAACTATTAGAATAATAACATCATGCTTTGTATTGTCTTTGTCATAATGAATTAGAAATTATTTAAAATATAGCTTCATTAGCTATATAGAAACAAAAAAAATTTATTTGAATGCAATCAATTCTACCTTAGAGTAAAATGAAAGAAAACACACATCTTAACTCATATCTAAGCCAATAATAAGCTTTATAACATACAGAGAAGCAAGCTTTCAAGATTCTAATAATGCAAACACAAGTTTCCATAGGAACTCTAAGGAAACATTGAAGCTGTTAGTTTTAGCAAATTATTATTGACTTTAGAAAAGATGTTATATCTTATGTCATGTAAATGCAGTTTACTTTGTCACCAAGATTGCCCTTTATTCATAGGGATCCTTTAGGAGATAGAATATTTATTTACCTTTACATTCACATATCTTTGACTTTTATTAATGTTACTACATAAACTAGTTATGCCTTTTGGATATCACAAATTCTACATTTTTAATAGAAGGAGATGTAGTTCCTAAAAGTCTCCTAAAGAAATACATTTTAGGTCACTTTTACATTTGGAAAAATTAATAGTATATTCCAGGGTCATACTGCTTACACCTGGAAAACTCAAATAAAAATAGTTTAATAAAAACATAATTATATTCTTAGTGATTAGTGTAATTAAATTCAGTCAGTGTGTTACTTGTGAATTAACTTGACATTGAAAAGACACTGATGAAATTTCTGCTGCTCTGAAAGTTTAGGAACAAATTAATTTTTCAAAACACTACTGACAATTTAATACACATATTAATTGATATTGAGCTTTATGCAGTGAAATTATTTCCTGAAAAATTAATTACCTTATCTCCATTTGGGTTAATTATGAAGCAATACAATTTCAAATTAAAAGTGTAAATGGTTTTGATTTAATTACATTGTTATAATTAATAACACAGATAAGTTTCTTTCAGTAAAAATATCCATGGTCAAAGAATATTGTCCCAAAAGAATCTTGGAGAATTTTTACTGTGTTTTGGAGAAGAATTGCTATATATGTGAGTAGAAAATAAAAGTACATTGATAATAAAAGTTATCAGTAGGATTCCTGTTTAGTCTAAATAAAAACTTTAAAACTTTTAGGATTTGCTTAGTACAATGAGCATGATGTTTAGAATCAGGAAGATTATTAAAGTATCTTATGAATATCAGTTTTTCACAGAAAAGTTGAAAAAAACCTGATCACAGACATTAAGTATAGTCTGCACTCAAATGCTTTTCCAGAGTCTGCAAAGAGGGAAATCTGTTAGTTTTCTGTTTGCATCACAGGTGCTTTGATATGTGAATGCTTTCATTTTTCTTTTAAATATTCCTCTCTAGGAAAATGCTTACTGGGAAATTTTCAATGTTTTGACCTAATATCACTGGATCTCTTCTTTTAAAAGTATATTTAATACTTATCTATAAAGGAAATATTTTTGCTATTTAATAATCACTGAGAACCTAAGGAGATAGTTTCACAAACTGTAGAAACACTGTGAATCACAGTTTTCTACTTATAATCATTTTCAATAATTTTTATTCTTTACTACATTTTAATTATGTAGAAAAGAATAAAACTTTATCTTCAAACATGAAGGCACATGATAATTCAAATTTTAAAAATTTCATGCTAGGAAGATTATTTTACAATAACTTAGTGATTAAAACTTATAAATTTCTCCTGTTTTGAGATTTTGCACAATTTTATTTTTAAGAACTTTTTAAGTTTAACATTACTGAGTAAAATATCAGTAGTGAGAGAACTTTTATGCATCATCCTACATACTAAAGTAATGTAAGAACTGGAGAAGATTCAAATAGATTGCTTGAGCTGGCAGAGTGGCTTAAGTGGTAAGAGCTCCTGCCTAGCAAGTGCAAGGCCCTGAGTTCAAACACCAGTGCTGCCCCCAAAATATTTAATAGGTTGCTTAAACTTTTATTATTAAAATTGACAGATAACAAACACTGTATACATATCTTTTACATGGCCTCCCTTTAATAATTGTGCTTTAGAGAGTTTTATTATGTACTTATTTATTTTTCAATACTGGGGCTTGAACGCAGGGACTTCACTGTGAGCCACTCTACCAGCCCTTTTTTGTGATGGGATTTTTCAAGATAGGGCTCTCAAACTATTTGCCTGGGTTGGCTTTGAACCTTGATCCTTTTGATCTTTGCCTCCTGAGTAGCTAGTATTACAGGTGTGAACCACCAGTGGTATTTTGTATGTATGTCAGTAAAATATCTATTCTACAATTTACTGTAAGATCTTCAGTGACACTGAAACATACCAATTTATTATATTAATAATTTTTTCTGTTTAGTTTAATTTACAATATAAATCACAAAAATGTTTTATAATTGTTTGTATTTAACATATGTGGCTTCCAACTTAATAATCACACTGGTTATTTCAGAATGTCATAATTGAGGCCTTCACCCAAAACCAAAGCATTAGAAAGTTTTCATTCATCTGCTACATGTAGTTCCTTTGGGAACAAGGCAATCGTTATTTGACTTAAAACTTTATTGTTTGTAAAGTCCTAGTCCTAAAATAGTTCTGAATACTTAAAGAGAAAATTCAGGTTTTCATTAGTGTTTCACAGAGTGTGATTCAGCTACCTTGCCTTGAAGATATGGTCTGTGCTGTTTTCTGATGCCCTCAATGGACCACAGTGATGCTGCCACTCCAGCCCATCCTAGAATTACTCCTGGATGCTTTGACTTGCACACAATGCAACAATTCACTTCTAGCAGTGAACTGAATAGAATACATTAAGCACACATCCTGCATTCTGAGCTCCTTTCTGTTTATGATTCAAGGCATTGAGGTCAGCCTCTAAGTCTCTGGACATTTTAACATCTAGATTTCTCATAAATTTTTAGTCCCCTTTGTTCTGTCCCAGGCTGGAAAGAGGCCTGAGATAAGGTGACTCCATGTGTGCAATTTGAATGTTAGAGAACTGTGTGCTGTTTTCTCCCTTCATGAAAGAAAGCATAAAAGTATGCCTTCTTCATACATGAAACAGGACCTAGAGCATGCTGGAGCTGTCATCAGCTTCGTGAAACTACGGTTTTTGATGCTTTATTCTCTCCCTTCTACAGGAGAATATAGAAGGAGAGACGTTGATATGTTTTTTCTTGTTTTATTAGAATTGCTTGTCTACAGAGCAGAGAGACAAAAATAAGCTTTCACATTTATGCATACTAAACCTCAAATCCTTCAGCAGTATTTCTCTCATTCTTTAATATTTGATCATTGAGTACTTACTTGTTTTCAAAAAATAAGAGTTTGGAACTAAAGAAAGCAGGGTACTGTAAGTTTAATAAAGAACCTAAATATTTTGAAAGAAAAAATTAATGCTGTTCTTGATGGAATCCATGCATGATATACAAAGGAAAATCACCAATACAGCATTGGGGTGCCACAAAAAAACAAATATCAAGTTTTCTATAAGTTAATTAAAAAATAAAGGTGCATGAAACAACCCAGATTACATGCTCTTGAACTACACTAAATAGAAAGCTTAAAATATAAATATAAATACATAATTCTAAAAGTAATTTAATTTTAGTTGGATACAAAATTTTTCTGGAAGAACATTGTATAAATTATCTTATCAGCATTATGGTATTACTTTATTGAAAAGACATTTATTACTTAAAAAAAAAACCCTGAATATGAATAAGTATCTAGATTGGAAGGTTGAATTATAGGCTAACTAATGGTCAGAAAAGAAATAAGTTAAATGACACTATAAGAAACAGTAAACAAAATACTTAACCTATAAGACACTTCATAGAACAAAGCTGCTTTTTCTACCAAAGAAATGAGAGGAAAAGTCATTAAAGGAAACTAAAGAAAAATATTCTCTAAAAATAAACCTTATTTGCATGTGGCATAAAGCAAACATTTTTAAAAAATATCATCACATGATCATGGAAATGTGAACACTGACTTATAATTTGTTTATAGCAATGCAATTTTTATTGTTTGATACATGTTAATGGGAATGGCACTTATGCTTTTGTCAAAGCACCATTTCTTACTAAAATGATCTCAGATGAAATGCTGTGCTGTTTAAAATTTGCTTCAAAATAATTGGAGAGGTTTGGACAATATGGATAAAGCAATATTTGCTACAAGGTGATATTTGCCCATATGGGTCCATTACACTGTCCTCTGTATTTATGTTATTGCATTTTCTTCGATAAAAAGAAGAGGTTTTTCATGTTAACTTTTATGAGAACAGTATTACAAATAGGCTAACTACTCAAATTCCTTCCACTCTGTTATGTCTTTATAACAGTAGGCACTTATCTGTTACTCGGGTTTCCATGGTTGCAACAAATACCTGAGATAAATCAATTTAAAAAGGGAAAGGTTAATTTTAGCTTACAATTTTGGAGGTTTGAGTTCATGGTCAGTTGGTTCATTGCTTTGGGGCCTGTGGTAAGGTAGCATATCATAATGATGGGTGGGAATGGTAGAGAAAGGTGCTCACTGCATGGCAACTAGGTACCAAAGAGAGAGAGAAAGAGACTTTGTTCTCATTATCTCCCTCAAGGACACCCTTCCAGTCACCTTACTTCCACTAGGCCCCACCTCTTAAAGGTTCAACCATCTGTAAAGAAAAACAGAGGCTAGGGAACAAGACTTTAACACATGGGCCAATAGGGGGCACTAATCCAAACCATAGCATAGGGTATAAGTCTGAATTGAAAGAGAATATGGGGAGAAAGAACATCCATTAATAAGGAGTTTGTGACACATGTGTAATAAAACCTAATTTTGTATAGTTGAATATGTAAAGGTATAAAGAATAAAGGTACAATAGTTATGAAGTGTACTTGGGGTTTTATTATGTTATAGTAAAATATGGAGGTACTTAGATGACAGAGAAACCAGGCTCTGAGGTATCCTTTGTTACTTGTCTAGTTTTGGAAAAATCACTGAGACACCTTAGCTTCAAACTCCTCATCTCTATGATTGGTAATAAGAATAGTTACTTTGGAAAAATACTGTATAAACCTAATAATTTATGACAGTACCCAATACTGGGAGATATGTACTAGTACTTACATAATATACTTTGTTCTAAGTATGGTATTAGCATGGATTAATTTAATACTCAAAATAGCTTTGTGAAATATTTTCATTATCAACTTTTGTAGATGAGGAAACAAAGGCACCAGAATTAAGTGAGTGGTTCAAGGGCAGCCAGCCAATGGGTGGCTGAGTTGGAATTCTCACTGTTCTGTTTGTCTCCAGAATGTGTGGCCTTTCACCAAGTGTATGTTACATAGAAAATAACACATAGTAAATTCTTAATGAAAGTGTTAAGGGTAAGTAGTTTATGCTTTTGGTGATAGGACATGCATTTAAGAGGAGAAATTTCTTAGTGTAATCTTCTCCCAGAATTGCATCTTGAATTTGAAACATAAAAACTCAAACTGTTCTTTGTAGCAACTTATGATTTTGTTTTTCAATGGCAATGGAAATATTGGCACTTAGAGCACTTGCAATATTACAATCATTGTATTTTACACTTTCCTTAGATCAACTAAGGACAGTTAAGTTTGTACCAATCTTAGAGGCCAAATAGTATCGGAAACTGTGAACATTTCAGAAAGGCAAGTTAGAAGATGGTGAATAATTTCCCAGCTATTTTATAGTTTGTAGGTAACTGAAACACTTTACACATTTGTGGGAAAGCTGACTCTGAAAACCAGTCAGATAATTTTATTATTCAAGTCTCTCCAAGGAATGAGAAATTAACAATTAATGCATACCTATTATGCTGAAAATTTTAACAAATACTATTATACTAAACTCTCATTACAGTCTTTTGAGGAAGACATTATTATCTCATTTTTCTATATGATGAGATGATATTGAACTTCAGAGAAATTAAATAATTTCTTAAAATAACACAGCCAGTAAATTATGAAGGGAATTTTCAACCTAATGTTAAAGTCCATGCACTTGGCTAAATATCAACTATTGGATGTTTTTGCAGTTAGTCACTTGAGATAATGAGCCTCTAGCCCTAGCATCCAGTAAGAAGGACCCATTTCATTCTTATTTGTATTTTCATATAATGTCACTCCCTTGTAGAATGATTTTTTTTGCGGAGAGAATAAGTTCAGAATGAATATTACATTTCCAAATTGATGATACATTATAATTGAAATATTGAGTGGGGCTTATTCAACTAGGATTTATACACAAAGTTTATAATTGTCATGTTTATTTCTACTATATATAAGTATCCACATATTGTTTATAGAATCATATACCTACAGTAAATTGGAACAATGAAGGTTTTTAATCACATGAACAAAAATTCACTATATCTGCTTCAAGTTAGAATAGAAGAAAATATAAAGTGGTATTATCCTAACTTTAATTTTTAATGCATTTTTGAATAGTTAAGGCACTTTAGTGCTCAGGATTGTTCTTATGGAGAAATGTGCCCCAGAGTCTCTGTACTTTGCCATAGAGAAAGACTGCAGAATTAAATCAGTTTATTTCAGTAAGCATCAAATTTTAACCAAACAATTCCTCATTCATGGAGTGAATCATAGAAGTGGACCAGAAAGAAATCCAAACTGTACTCCCTTCCTTAGACAACATCTTAATACAGGTAGAAAGATAGAAGTAGTGTTGTAAGCCACATTCTCATGACAATGCATGTATGAAATCCTAAGAAATCAATTTAATTTGGGGCTGATTTACTTGGGCAAGCTTTGATAAAAGAGATAGTATTTGAACTGCGTGGCTAAGGGAAAATTACAATAAAGAGTTAACCCTTCAGATTAGAAGCAATTTCTATTTTCTCTAATAGTATGAGTCAATAGTATCCTTCTGAGTAAAGGGAACAACTTTATACAAACAATATTCAAGTAAGATTTACTGTAACACTTACTTCTGAAGAATTCTCTCAAGGAGAATTTTTGAGCAAAGGAATTGCTACTGTATCCACCCAGCTGTCAAATAATAAGGTATGCTGGGGAGTAGGCGGTGGAATTGAGAAGGAAGATAAGACTAAGGTTGGGAATGGGTTGAAAATGCATGCATGGATAGATAATATAGATAGCTGATAGATTAGATAGATGCCAGATAGATAGATAGATAGATAGATCGATCGATAGATAGATGATAGGTAGCATTCATCACTGTGATAAAATACTTGAAAAATGCAATTTAATTGGAAGAAAGAATTTATTTTGGCTCAGAGTGTCAGCAGTTTTAGTCCATGGTTGGTTGGGTCCATTGTCTCTGGGCATGTAGTGAGACAGAGCATCATGGCAGATGGGTGTGGTTGAACACAGGTAGTAACCTCATGATGGCCAGGAAGCAGGGAGGAGGACAGCCTAGTAACAAAGTGCATGTCTCCAGTGACCTACTTCTTCAAAGTAGGCCCAGCCTCCTAATAGCCCATTCCTCTATGAACTCATGAATGGATCACTTCACTGATTAAATTAGCATCCTCACTTTCAAATCACCAATCAATGGAGACACCAGCTATAAACCCAGTCTTTAACACATGAACATTTGGGGAGCATACTTTATATCCAAATCATAACAGACCAACAGATAATTATTATGTAAATTAGCACACATATAAAGATATACTAAAATGTTTAAACCCTCAAAATGTAGATCATTTGTGGCTTCACTCTGGACATCCCAGGATCTGTGATCAATGAAAAGTAATTTCCTACTTGCTACTCTGTGTTGCTTTTGTATTTCCATGATCAAATCTGTTTTAATTTCTGTCCTTAGGATGATAAAGCATGACCAGAAATTTCCTTTTAATTCAGTGAGACTGTCTTCTTCTTCTGTCTACCATAGTTCCCAGATAAATATCCCACCACATAGCAGAAAGTTTAACCCTTCACTTCTTTGCACTTGATGTTATCTCCATGACTTCATTTTTCTAAATGTTGGCATGCCTATTATTAAGTTGGCATTCACATATTTCTTAAATTTCTTATAAGGAATATTTGAGAATAATTATTTTTGATGATTATTTCTAAAACCTAAAAATATCACACACATATGACACTACTGGTGCTTAACATATAGTCAAAAATATACAAAAGAAATGATTAGAAACTAGATTTATGAACTTGCATTCCAAAAAGAGAAAAAAGCAAAACTTATTCTCTAGTCACTTGCCTAATTTTAAGAATTATTCATCATCATATGCTCCAAGCTATCACTACCTATTCATAGTGTAATAATTAGTCTAAGCTATTTAGAAATAGCTAAATGAAGAACATCTTCAGTGCAGAATGTTAGTTGATATTAAAGGAATGGGTTTGTACTTTGGGCGCTGGTATTAATAACAATGTCTTTACTAAAGTACACTTAACCAGCATCTTTTCAAATGCAGTCTGCATTCAAAGTTTGCATCATTCACTTCTTTAAGTGAAAGTGTTTTCAGAGGAGGTAACAAAGTAACATTTAACATTAAAAAACAACACTGAACAACTGTAGCAAAAAGGACATAAAAAAGCAGAGCCCCTTAAATTTCCCAAAGGGATTGTCTAAGCATCTTGCATTACTTCCCCTTTCTATGTAGATCATTTAATTTTTAATGACTACAAATTTTCAGGATCCTGGTTTTAGAAATATAGAAGTAGATAATTATGTATAAATATGATGAAAATGAAATTTAGCAAAACCCAAAGTACTTATGTGTTGGAATTGAATTGTGTGTGTGTGTGTGTGTGTGTGTCTTTCTTATGGTCATACACAGTTGAATTATTAATAAAGCAAACATGAAAATTTATTTTTGAGATTAGATGAGACAACACCCTTGATTATCTTCTGGATTGGCCCATTTTATTATAATTTACATTTTGAGCCAACTGTGATGCCATAGAGTTTGAGTCCAGCCCAAGCAAAAAATATTCAGAGACTGCATCTCAACCAATGACTGGGTGCAGTGGCATGTAACCCTTATGCCAGTGATGCAGTGAAGTATGAACGGAGGATCGCGATTCAGACTGACCTGGACAAAAAGTTTGGGACCCTATGTGAAAAATAATAAAAGGAAAAAGGGCTGGAAATGTGGTTCCTTACCTTTAAGGAAAAAGTCAGCAACCCATAAAGTCTTATCTTACTAAAGAGTGTTTAATGGCATAGAACTCCGAGGAAACTGAGATTTGAAGTCATGTCTCATGCCTAATACAGGTAAGAGTGCAGGTAGTAAATCCAAGGAAGGCTACATAGAGAATGAAGCTGGAACATAAATTTAAGCTAAGGCCACTCTAATAGAAGTATACAGATAAAGATACCAAAGACAAGCAAGCACAACTTTTAAAAAATTAAATGCAAAATAACTTTAGAAATGAAAGTGAAATCATAAATAAGTAAAAGGATCACAGTACCATATGAGAAGCAGACAGAAGTTATCTGAACACAACTAAGGGGAATTTTATAAATAATAGTCCAACACATAGAGGAGGATCTAGTAGCATGAAATAATCGTGTAGATTATGATTTTCAAAATTTATGATTTTGAAAAAGTTGTTATGATTATATGTTTACAAATATAGCAATATGTATTATTTACACTTTTTCCTGATTTAAAGCCACAGTAGTTACTTTATATTCATAGAAAAATGTGTTTCTTAAGGTCATAGAGAGGTTTTTGGACTTTTGATATTAGCAAGTATCATATCTCTGAATTTTCCTCTTTTTAAAATATAAGTGATGATATTATTATGCTGAAATGAGGCAACATATAAAACACTCTGCAGGGCACATAAGAAACTCACTGTTAAACATAAGAAAATACGATAATGCTATGGATAAAAATAATAATATTGCAGTTATGGAAAATAAAGCATTAGTGCTTAAAAGTGGTGATAAAATAAGTGTTCATTAGTGTATCAAGTCGATATTAAGCATCTGTTGAGCACTGGCTACAGGGCTGCCTTTATTTATTCAGCAAAGACTCACTTTGAGCTTTTCTAAAAAGTCCAGTTGTGATACTGGTGACACAATAGTATAGCTAGAAAGGGAGTCTTCACCCTTAAAGAGATTTGTGCGCTAGGGCCAGGTAGAGGCTTAAGTAAAAAATACACAATGCCTTTCTTCAATTCACTTTCAAGCAGAACACTCTCACATATGTTTCTCTGCCCAAGTTTGTGAGGGAAAACTTCAGTTTTTTGGAGGGGCTATTCATGCAAAGGAGTTCAAGGATAACACACAGCACTAAATTTCCTTTTGGGAAAATCTTTTAGTGTTGGTAGGTTCAAGGATTCTCCATATGCCATATGTGGTTGAAGTGAATCTCTCACAAAGAAAGCGATGACTACAAATAATTTTAAGTAATTACAATTTTAAATTCAATAATATACTTCATCCAAATTGTCAAACAAATTATTCCAGAATGTAAACTACTACATATGGTAGGTTAAAAGCTAAACTTGGATTTTCTTCTGTTTTTTGATTAACATTTACCGTGCAAGCAGGACAAATGTTCTACAATTTATGAGTTTTAAAGTAGGATTAGCTCACAACTTTCATTGGTATAGGATAGTATAAGTCTTCCATCTTACTTAGTCATATTTTTGTGCCATGTACCTATTCTATCCCTTTCTTTTGCTAATTTTATCCTGAGGTGATACTACTATAAATGAAAATGTGTTTTGATTTTATTTTTAGTGTGAGAAACTTCACATCGAGAAATAAACAGGTCGCAATTGACATAGGAAAAATAAAAGAATAAAAATGAGAAACACAGAGATGGTAAAGGCAGCAGTACATTAAGTCAGAGGGAATGTTCATGCTTTAAAGTCTGTACCTTTAGATTTATTGATTACTAATGACTGGCAAAATGTTAGTCCAAATTTCCTGGTCTAAGCATATATGAAAACATGAATTATAGAAATTTTATTGCCAATAAAGTAAGAATGTGTCATTTCTCAAAGGAAAGCACAGAATTTTCTTACCTAGAACTGGGGAGAATTAGCCCCTGTATTATCTCTGAAAGATATCCTGAGTCCTGTATTAGAAAAGAAAGTATTCTTGTAGCACCTTTCAATACAAGCTGAAAGTCCCACATTAATATTAAATACAATGAAAACATTCCTACAGAATACAAATAAAAGATTAAAGTGACCAGTTTCCCTCATGTTGGGAAAAATGTAGACTTGCTAGTGTGGAAGCCTGCATATTCATATGGTAAATGTGATGATACTGAATATACATCTGAGAACTTAAAAGAGCACATGGTGCCCTGTATCATCATAACATTATTGACATATCCAGGCTTTCGGTAAGAACCAGTTGGAGATTTTTCCTCAATGTGCTTTAATGACCTATTGTTACATAATTCTCCTTTAGATGAGATTGGGAGCCTCTATATCTTTCTCATTTTGGAAATTGCCATAGCCTAGATTTTGGCGACATTACAGAGATGTAGCCTAAAGTCCCTTTTCCCTTCAGATGACTGGGAATTTCAAATTTCTGTTAGCTGGTCCAGACACTAAACCACCTGGAGAGAAAAAATGATGTGCCTGCTTTCTTTTTTTCATTCGGTTCCCTCCCTTTCATCTTAGTTTTCACCCAACTGAGTTTGCCAAGGTAGCTTTGTTTACAAGTACTTTGTTCATTGTTGTATTTAAGCTTCCAACAGGATGTGTACCTCATAGGTTGGCTGTGAGAAATACCACGAAATAATGCACGCAGATCCTCCATACACAGCCCAGGATAACAGTTCCCACATTTGTCTCCACTTTAACCTACAGCTACAAAAGTGATTGAGGATTCATTTCATCTGAAATGACTCTAATTTCATTGGTCTGGGCTTTAGAAGTTTTGAACAAATTTGGGAATCACTGAGCTAACACTTGGTAGATGTTTTTTCAGGTTAGCTAGTCCTCTTTCCAGGTGTATTTTGATAAATGCCAAGGTGATACAGGCATCATGAGCTAGTTTAAGTTCCCAGGTGTATATACAATATCATCACACATGATATCTGAAACAGCATTTTTTGTTTCTGCTTAAATGAGAATTTAAATGGCAACATATGCTTTTTTAAAGTGCCATAAAACATATTGTATAACTTACACTACTAATCATACTTTTCTACATTGAAATAATTTTAAAAAGAGCGAATCACAAGTCCAACAATTATGGGCAGTTCAAGAGCTGACTTTGCACAATGTCAACAAGCAAAAAGATGTGCTGAAGCATTCACTAATGATTTGCAAGTCAGCAAGTGGTGACAGCAGCGTCTTTATAGGTGGGGGAAAATTGCACCTCTTTTTCACCCTCAGGGAATAAACCTGTTTAATTCATTTCCCATGGTAAATGTGAAAATGTGCATTAGATTTTAAAAGCATAGTCTCTTATGTTGTGCACATAAAACTGATGTGAATTAATTGATAAAACTGGATGCACTTGAATAGTCTAAATAATCAGGAAAGACTCCAGCAAAACCGGATCCGTGGATGTTCAGAATGAGCAGACACATGAAGAGGCCACCTTATACAATCCTCTCATCTATCTGAGAAGGAAGCTCCTTACCAAGGGTATCAACAACTCTTTGAATAAAAGATAAAATCTAAAGAAGACTCCATATCTGATATCTCCTGTCTTTCAAACCATGGAGCTTTTGACTTTGTGATACTTACCTTTCTGAAAATAAGAAGATTTGATGTGAGTGCTTAGTAGTTCAAATCCAGATTCCTTTACATCAGAGAAGAAAGCAAATTAATAAAGGTGGTGTCAAAAAATTTCACTGATGATCAAATAAAGGAAACTAAATTCAAAGCAATTGCAATGAGATGAGAGAGAGGGAGAGGGAGAGAGAGAGAGAGAGAGAGAGAGAGAGAGAGAGAGAGAGAGAGAGAGAGAGAGAGAGAGAGATTAAGAAATAACAGAATAAAACTGAACTCAATTCCCTTCTGAAACAAGGGTAGAGGGATTCAAGATATAGTATTATAAATTGCTGTGGTGAGAATAAAAACAATCTGTTTGTTAATTGGCTTTGCTAAAAGGGAGGAAGGGAGGAATCCTCTGTGGTAGCTTTCCAACTCCAGAAGTGTGTCCAATCAGTTAGACTGCAACCTACCCTGGCACTCAGGTGATGTGACAAAGGAACCTTTCTTGATGATTACATTTCAGTGGGATGACCACCAGGTATTTGCAAAAGATATTCTTGGGCTGAAAATGTGGCAAGATTTTCATAAAGAGTTACATCTCAACAGGTAGTAAAGTAGTGGATAATTATACATTTCCTATAGTAAATTCTCTAGGAGAAGATAAGTCAGGGGTCTAGAGTAGGAATAAGTCTGTTTAAAGTTTGGTAAAGTTGAGGATAAGATAAAAACGTTTCATCTTCCACCAAGACATTTCTCATTTTAATTCTAGACAGCATCTTGCAAGTTTTAACTCTGTATACTCACATCTGTTTTCTCATTTTATTTTCACAACATGTTCTGAATTTGAAGCAACAGAAACTGTTTTTTTTAGTAATGAGACTACTTCTACACAGAGATATCAATAATTATCTAAATTCATAAATGAAGAGCCCGGATCAAAGCACAGCACTTCTGAGCCCAGTGGCTAGAAATAGAAACACTATTTGGTAGAGCTGTTGGTACTATTGAAATTTTGGTGAAATAGACTATATATGCTTCATGAAGGAATGTGATAACCATATCTGACAGAAGTTAAAATCACTGTTGTATTGGGTACAAGCCTATTAGATATGTCCATGCTTTGGTCTCCCTGTGCAGGAACCACTGATAACTTTGAACATTTATTTTAGTTGGTTCATGAAGAAAATATACTAATATCATGTTGAACAAATAAGAGCCTAGATAGTTTCTAAAACATTACCTCAAAATCATAATCTAGAACTACATAAGTTATCTACCAGTCATCTATGGATGGCTATTGAGTTCTTGAAAAGTGGCTGGTACGATTGAGATATGCTGTAGTAGAAAACATACACTGATGGCTGAGTTTTAGCTCAGCGGTAAGAGTGATGCTAAGCATGCATGAGGCCATGGGTTCAATCTACACTTCTAAAATTAAGTAAGTCGAAAAAACACTGACTTTTCATGTCTTTGTATGAAAAAAATATATAATATTTTGCTGGTATTTCTTGCTTACTTATTGCATGCTAAAATGGTACCACTTTGGATATAGTGAGCTAAATACAATACATTAAAATGTACTTGTTTCCTTTCACATTTTCACTTTCGTTTTTCTACTTGGAAAGTTTTAAATTGCACATGTCGCTAATACTATATTTCTATAGAACGACATTGAGTTAGACAATTCAGTAAATATTTAAAAAATTTAAGATTTCTCATACAGAATTAATTAGAATTTAGATAACAAATCAGACACTCTTGTGACTATTTTGGAAATGAAACTGGGTGTCCATTTAAATAAAACAACATTTGCATTTACAATTAAAGAAGATTTAAGAATAAAATAAGGCCAATTTAAAATATTTGGATAGTTTTAATGTGACTTTTCAGTCAAAATTTTCAGAATGAAAACTTCAAAAAACATTGCATGTCTTAAGAGAAAATTCAGGAAAAGGTTCTGTGAAGCACAGATGCATAGTCACAAAAAGCCACAGATAAGAAAGGTATTACACACACAAAGTGAATGTTATAAGTGTGCCTGGGAAGATTCAGTGTTTAGCTCTGACTCTGAGCAAGGTGCTATGTAAACTCAAATGGAAGATGCAAAGATGAAAAATGCATAGCTTGTACTACACTTAAGTTTTAAAATTCTTATATTAGACTTGCAATTTTAACCAGGACTGTAACAGAGAGACCAAAGCATGTACATATCAAATAATTTTGTACCCAATTCACTAGTCAGTAACATCTATTATATTGTTTGTTAAACTTGTTCCTTTTTTAAAAATAAAATATGTCAGGCTGGGGATGAGGCTCAGTGGTAGAGTGCTTGTCTTCCCTGAGTTTGAGCCCCTGCGCCAAAAGAAAGCCAATGAAATTGACAATTCTGGCTTTGTCTTTTACAGAGACAATGGGCAATTAACTCCATCTTCAGCATATGTCCAATGTGGATTAACCCAAACCAGATTTACTCTGTCACTTAAGTCAACAATAACAGACAGATATATGAAACAACAGTTTTCAAGTCACTAGACAGCAGGCAATGAAAGACAATGACTCTTGAAAAATGAGAGAGTAATATGATTAACTCACCAAGGTCTCTTGAGAGAGTTTCCAGGCCATGGAATTGGGCAGTGATAATCAGATAATCTGCCAGTCTCCCTTTATTAAGGAATTTGGAGCTTGGAGTCCAGGAGAAACAAAGTGGGTAGAATTTCTAAGACATAGTTCCAGAGAAAGAGAGACCTGCACATAGACAACCACTGTAACTGTGTTAAGGACGCCCCTCATTTTTTTTTGGTTGATCAGTATATGTGCATGAAGAAATTTGGGGGCAGAAAAATCCACAATGCCCAGCACTCATACAGATAGGAGGTGCACATCATCTCTGCATCAGCTAGATGCTTTGAGTAGAGAACACAAAAAGTTCTTGCCTCAGTGGTGAGGAATAATTATCTTAGTATGGGCATTGCCACTCTCAGCTAACAAAACTTATAAGCAAGACTCAAAAGGATCAACATATTTCTAAGTAACTTATCTGCATTCCAGAACAGAGATCACTTACAGGAATATTCAAATATCTCATGCAAAGCAAATTAGCATCACAATGTGTGGAATACAGTAAAAACTTCCAGTCATGCAAAGAAGCATTTAGGAAAATAACAGCAGAAGGAAATCTGTATGTATAAAAAGTATGACAACTGAAATGACACCCAAGTGATTGATTATATGACTTTTTTTGTCAGTGCTAGGGTTTGAACTCAAGGCCCCATGCTTGGTAGACAGGGGCTTTATCATTTGAACCACTCAGCCAGAAATTTTTTTAATGTTGAGCATTTTTCAGATAAAGTCTCCTGAACTATTTGCATGAGCTGGCCTGGAACCACAATTCTTCTGGTCTTTACCTTCTGAGTAACTAGGATTATAGGCGTGAGCCACAGGTACCCAACCTATGGTATTTTCTTATTATTTACATTTCTGTAAAGGATAACTGACTATATAAAGGGCAGAAATTAGCAATGTAGTGTGGCATATATAGCATATATTGAACTAATATGTATGATAACAATAACACAAAGGCCAGGTGCGGAGATAGGAACCTATAATGTTTAGTAAGACTCTTAAACTGTACTTAGTATTTCTTGAAGGTGGAGTGATAAGTTCACAATGATTATTATAGACCATTAAAATAATATAAAGATTTATAGCAAATAAGCCAGTAAATAAGATGAGATTTTGGAATCATCACTAATAATAATAATAATAATGAGTCAACTCAAGATAAGGCATAAAAGAAAAAGGGAGCAAAGAAAAGAAAGGACAAATAAAAACAGTAGCAGGATCCCTATTTACATCAATAATCACATTAAATTTTAGTCTAAACACCCAAATTAAAAGTATGGAATTATCACAATGAAAGTTCTCTAAAACTACCAATGTATGTTAATTAAAAATCAAGTTAAAAAAGGCAGAGCCTATCATTCATTTTTTTTGAGACAGTGTCTTTATATCCCAGGCAATCCTTAAACTCACATTTCCCTTGCTTCAGCCACCTTGTCTATTGAGTCTGTTATTCTTGGTATAAAATAGGACTAAATTCAATGCTACCTGCAAGAAGCAAATTTAAACATAAAAATATAAAGATTTAAAAGTAAAATATGGAAAATGAAAATTAATATATTAAAATACTTTAAGTCAGATTATTCATGTATTATTCTTGATAAAAGAAAAAGAGAGAAAAGATGCAAATTATTAGTAACCAGTGATGAAAACAGAAACATTACAACAGATGTTGCAGATAAGAAAAAGATAATAATGGAATTTTATAAATAACTGTATGCCAATAATTTCAGTAATTAATATAAAATGAAAAAAAAAAATCAAGAAAGACAAATTCCAGTTCATTTAGCTTCACTGAAGAGTTCTGTCAAATATTTAAGACAATATAACCAATTTTAAATAACATTTTCAAAAAAACTGAAAGGGAGAAAACACAACTCATTCTATGGGGCCAGCAAACACTAAGTATTATGAGAGAAGAAAACTGTAGAACAGTATACCTCATGGACATAGATGCAGAAAATAAAAGCAACATTTTTGAAAATGGCACCCAAAATATATAAAATGGAAAATACATTATGGCCAAGTTAGACTTATCCCAGAAATTCCAGAATGGTTTAACATTTTTAATTAATCAATATAATTTATTATATTAACAACATAAAGAACATCATTATAAAACTGGCTCAGAAAACGAATTTGAGAAAATTCTCATTCCTGAGGAACCCTCTCCGCAAACTAAGAATAGAAGTGCACTTTCTCAAAAAGATGTAGTTGTGAAGTAGCTGTAAAACACCTTCAGGTAGTGTCACACTTAAAGATGTAAAGCCTAATGATTTTCCCTAACAGGAGTAAAACAAGAATATCTGTTCTTAGTACTTCTATTCATCTTTGTACAGAGATATTAGCCAGTGAAAAAAGGGGGGAGGGGTAAGGTCTTCCATAAGGTGTCATATGTGAAATCAAAAGAACTTAAACCAATATGAGAGTACATGTGAAGACTCAATAACAATAGTAAATCTCTTGATAATTTGCTGGGTGCCAGTGGCTCACAACTGTAACCCTAACTACTCAGAAGGCAGAGATCAGGAGGATCATGGTGTGAAGATAGCCTGAGCAAATGGTTTGTGAGACCCTGTCTCAAAAATACCCATTATAGGTGTCTGCCCTTAACGCAGAGAAACTAAAGCAGATACCTTAAAAGCAACTGAGGCCAATAGGAAAAGGGGACCAGGTACCAGAGAAAAGGTTAGATCAAAAAGAATTAACCTAGAAGGTAACACACACTCACAGGAAATCAATGTGAGTCAATGCCCTGTATAGCTATCCTTATCTCAACCAGCAAAACCCCTTGTTCCTTCCTATTATTGCTTATACTCTCTCTACAACAAAATTAGAGATTAGGGCAAAATAGTTTCTGCTGGGTATTGAGGGGGGGGAGCGGGAGGGGGTGGAGTGGGTGGTAAGGGAGGGGGTGGGGGCAGGGGGGAGAAATGAACCAAGCCTTGTATGCACATATGAATAATAAAAGAAAAATGAAAAAAAAATAAATAAATAAAAATGACAAGAAAAAAAAAATACCCATTATAAAAATAGGGCTGGTGCAGTGGCTCAAAGTGTAAGCCCTGAGTTCAAGCCCCAGTACTGCAAAAAAAAAAAAAAAACCCAAAAAAACCAAAAAACCACACAATATTAGTTATATTTCTAAAAGTTGATATAAAAATTGAAACAAAAATAATATTTATACAATAAATATGATACTTTAGAGATAGATCTTATAGATGACATAAAAAATTTTAAATTTTCTAAGGGAAATGAAAAATATCCATATAAAGGAGATATATGGTTTTCATGGGTGGAAAGACTCAATATTGTTAGCATGCCAGTTCTCCCCAAATTGATCTATATTTTCAATGCAATGCCAATTAGCATTTTTTTGTGTGAGAATTGATTAAAACAATTATATTTCCTACAAGAATAGAAAAACTTACATTGAAGAGGAGCCAAAGTGGAGGAATACTACTATCTGATTTTAAGACTTATAAAGTTAAAATAATCAATTCGATATAGTATTAGCACAAACATAGATCTATTGATGGAGTAGAATGTAGTGGAGAAAGAGCTCCATGCATCTGTATACAAGTGATTGTTCAACAGAGATGCAAAAGAAATTCTATGCAACAGGCAATTTTTTCAAAGAATGGTAAAAATAAATGGACCAAGCCACACCTCATACCATTTAAAAATGAACCCAGCATGGATAACAGACCTAAATGTGAAATCTGAAATTATAAAACTTCTAGAAGAAAACACAGGTTAAAAATTTTCCTGTGCTTTAGTTAGGCAAACTTTTTTTTTTGGCAGGGGGTAATGGGTTTTGAACTTGGGGCCTGCATGCTTGTTAAGCAGGTTCTACCACTTGAGCCACTCCACCATCTGTTTTTTGTGATGCATATTTTCAAGATAGGCTCTCCTCTCCAGGAGTGTTTGAATTGAAACACTCCTGGTCTCTGCCTCCTGAGTGGCTAGGATTAGATGCATGAGTTACTGAAGTTCCTATCAGGGAATTTTTTTTAAATACTAAAAATATAATCAATCAAAAAACAAATTGAGTAAAATTTCTCCTATTCCAATGGCACCATTGAGGAGGACAAATACCCAAGCTAGATTAGGTGAAAATATTTCAAATAATTTACTAATTTTAAGATTCAAATCTGAATCTATAAAGATTTTGGAGCAAAATAGAAAGGAAGAACCAATTTGGATTATAATACATATATACATGGAAATGTCACAATGAAGCTCCCCATATAGCTATCTTAAACAAACAAAAATGCCTTTTTCCAAAAACAGAGAACAGGAAGTTAAAACAGGTCCTGTCTGAGGTTGGTACCTGAGCAGGGGGTAGGGGGGAGAATATAAGGAAAAGATGTAGGAGGGCAAATATGTTGGAAATATTATGTATTCATGTATGAAAATGGAAAAATGAGACATGTTGAAACTGTTCCATGAATGAAGGGAGGGTGGATAAAGGAGAATGATGGAGGGAGTGAATTCAATTGTGATATATTGAGAGAACTTTTGTGGGTGTCACAATGCAATAATATTGCAATACTATAATAATAATAAAAAGTTCAATAATGATAAAATTAACAACCTGGTAATAAAAGTGTACATGATTTGCACAGTCACTTTTACCAGAGATAAAGGTATATGGATGACAAATAAGCTAGTGAAAAGATGAGCGTCATCAGATATTAAGGAAAGAGGACTCAGACCTACCACTGGCTTTATAACAACAGTTAAAATGGAAATAACTACTTTCCACTTTTACTTGTAATAGTTAAAATTGAAATCAACAGTTGACAAAATTTTAGAAAATGATGGTTCATGCAATGGGAAACCACTTAGTGTCAAAATTGAGTGGACATCTGCCATGTGCTACACCATGGATTAATTGCAAAATAATTATGCTGAGCAAAAGAAACAAGAACAAAAAAGTATATAATGTGTATGTTTGTTTACATGAATTTGAAAAAAAAACAATTCTACAAATTAAGTGGAAAACTGCTTGGAGACAAGGGGTGGGAACTGGCAAGAAAAGAATTATCAAGGGGCAAAAGAAAATATTTTGGAAGATAAACATATTCATTGTCTAAACTGCAGTGATAGAGTTGTAATTGTATGCATATGTTTAAATTTATCAAATCATGCACTTAAATATGTGCTACTTGTGCCAATTACAACTCAATAAAGCTTAAAATCTAATAATGAGCTTATTAGCTTGTTGAGTGTGTAGTGGGGGGAAACCAGATGTTGGTAAGGTGTCATGACACAATTACTGAACTGACCTAGAAATTTAATACCTCACTGATTCCCAAATTCAATAATATGAATTAATAATATACATCCATTGAGAATTATAGAGACACATTGGATTTTAAACAAAAAATTCAATATGATGTTTTTATTTCAGTGATTGAGCAAGCAATCTAATTTTTCTACTCAATCACTTTCACATTTCTCAATCCCTTCATGTTTATTAAAAAATACAAGGCAGCCACAGGTGGCTCATGGCTGTAATCCCAGCTACGCAGCAGGCAGAGATCAGGAGAGTCATGGTTTGAAGCCAACCCAGGCAAATAGTTTATGAGACCCTATCTCGAAAATACCCATCATAAAAATAGGGCTGGTGGAGTGGCTCAAGGTGCAGGCCCTGAGTTCAGGTCCCAGTACCTCAAAAAAAAAATGCAGTAGTATTCTTGCCATAGGGACTTAAATATAATGATACAGATTGCATGGTTAAAGAAAATGTTCTGTGTTTCACAATTTCATCTTATACTTGAACAAACAAATATGATTTGAGAGAAAGAAGCTCAAGCCAAAAGTCATCTGTGCCTTAAAAGAATTTATTCAGATCACCAAATTCAAAAGCCTTGTCTTTCAACTCTTACTAATAGTGTATAGTCAAGCTAACATTACAAAATATTTTCCTCTGTTCTGTCTTCCCAGTCAGCAAAATGAAGTTATGCTCCTCTAAACGGTGAGGATTCAACTCAGAAGTCACATTTACTAGGAAGGTATATTTAAACCTTTCTATATCAAGATACGTTTCCTAAACTATCTATTATTCACCTTTGTTTATATTTGCTCAATCATTTGTACAAACATATTCTAAAATAATAGGACTTTGTTTTAATTATCCATTGACTGGTCTAACTTGCAATAGTAGATTTTTTTTATCTTAAAATGGGTCTACATGAAATTTAAAAAGCTTCTGCACAACCAAAGAAATGGTCTCTAAACTGAAGAGACCACCCACAAAGTGGGGGAAAATGTTTGCTAGCTGTACATCAGACAAAGGACTGATAAGCAGAATATACAAGGAGCTCAAAAAACTAAACTCCCCAAAAATTAATGAACCAGTAAAGAAATGGGCAACTGAACTAAACAGACCTTTTTCAAAGAAGGAAGTCCAAATGGCCAAAAAACACATGAAAAAATGCTCACCATGTCTGTCCATAAAGGAAATGAAAATCAAATCCACACTAAAATTGTACCTCAATCCAATTAGAATAGCTATCACCAAAACCAACACAAACAACAAATGTTGGCAAGGATGTGGGGAAGAAGGAACCCTCATACACTGCTGGTGGGAATGCAAGCTAGTCCAACCACTCTGGAAAACAATATGGAGGCTTCTTAAAAAACTAAACATAGATTTGCCATATGATCCAGCAATCCTACAGCTAGGATATTCATAAAGGAATTCGACTCAGTGTATTCCAGAAACACCCTTACACCCATGTTTATTGCAGTGCTATACACAGTAGCCAAGCTATGGAAGCAGCCAAGATGTCCCACAACTGATGAATGGATTAAGAAAATGTGGAATTTATACACAATGGCATTTTACTCAGCCATGAAGAAGGATGAAATCTTGTCATTCACAAGTAAATGGATGGAGCTGGAGAACATCATCTTAAGTGAAGTTAGCCAGGCTCAGAAGGGCAAAAATCGTATGTTCTCCCTCATATTTATAATTTATACCTAAATTCCACATATGAGGAAACATTATCGGACATGGGTCACACACTAAGGGGAGAACATACAGGAAGAATAGGGAAAGGTAGGGAACCCAAAAAAAGTGTTTGATGTGCCCCCTGTAGAGGAGCTAATATAGTAACCTTAAAACGACAGAGGTCACTATGGGAAGGTGAGTGGGAAGTAGTGAAGAGGTCTGATAGAGATGAATCAATTCAGGTTGTAATACCCATGTGCAATGCCAGGAATCTCTCTGTACAGCTGTCCTTATCTCAAAATCTTTATCTCAAACTAGCAAAAACGCTATGTCTTTGCTACTATTGCTTATTTCTTCTCTTCAACAAAATTGGAGAAAAGGGCAGAACAGGTTCTGCCTGGAAGCAAGGGAGGTAGGGAGGAGAGGGAGAGGATGGGGGGCGAGGGAGGAGAAATGACCCAAACAATGTATGCACATATAAATAAATAAAGATAATGGAATATGATATTTTCATCTAATTTAATGTAGGATGTAGGACCTGCAATAGGATAAATATTTAATGGAATGTTAACTAAATTAATCAGTTTTGGGGTATTTGTTGTTTATAGAAAGTCCTGACAATTCTCTCTTTTATCTTATGCCTACACTATAAATGTAATTTAGTAAGCTTCCATAAAATGCTGATTCTAAATGTTCGCAGCAGATCTATTCAAGTGATTTTAATCAAAGTGTCACAAAAATTGTAAAAACTACAATTATGTCATATGCTACATGTTTGATAAAATCACGTTGACATACTATAAATTGTTTTAACAAATCAAATAAAAGGGCCATTTGGAGAATGAATTCTGATAGTAATTCAGTCTCTAAACTAGAGTCACACAATCATTTTAACCAATTTGATGAGACACCAAAATTGCTACATTTTATCTCTATGCTTATCACAAAACCTTGTCTAGATTTGGCTCAATAAATTCTAGTCGTATTAAGTTCTGTGCAAGGTGGATATATTGCATTGACTATTCATTTAATTCAAAGAAAATCTTTGGACACTGTATATTTCTAAATAATCTGCCAGTGGAGAGTTGTGTAATAGAAGTGACTGGCTGTGCAGTAGGACGGCTGGACTGCTTGGAGCTGCTCAGTTATCTGCCTGTGGATATGCAGGTTTAGGCATATAATTATGTTTAATCAACATTGTACTCTAAGATTTTCTTGAACACCTACTTTGTTCAAAACCTGGAAGTCAGTGGCAAGTAAATTAGGCACTATCCATCTCCTTATGGAGTTACTGCTGTCACTTCAGTCAGTAACAGAAGCTCAATTGTGACAAATTGTACAAAGAAGGGATAAACCTGTTATGAGAATCTGCAACAGAGGCATTTGATCTAGAAAGCAAAAACATTAGAAAATGATTTTCTGAGAAAGTGATGATTAAACTGAGATAAGAATGAGCATAAATTAACTAGGAAAGGGGAGGGAAGAGCATTTGATACAGTAGCAATGAAGGGTTTTATGGCAGATGGAAGCCCTGTGGGCAATGAGAACACCTTTGTGTCTGTATGTGACATACCTCAGGAGAAGGGAGTGGCATTAGGGAAAATTCCCCAAAAGTAAATAAACAATAAGGCTTTCTTCTTGTCTTAAGAACAAGCCATCCTTTGAACAGAGTATTGAAAAAGAGACTGGGGAAATGATGATGTGGAAGCCAAAAACTACTTGTGGGGCCATTGGTGCATGTAGTCAGAGATGACTGAATATTACACCAGGCTGGTGGTAGGGGAGGTGAACATAATGTGCATGTTAGAAACAAATTTAGGCCCATAGTAATTGGGGGTGTATTGGATAAAATGGGGGATTTCCAAGTTTTCTGGCTGGCACAACTAGAAAATGATACTTTATTCACTGAGAGATGAAATGATTGAAATGGCCAGTATTTCAAAAGTGGCTTGGGGTGGAAAAGCCATGAGTTTGGCTTTAGAGATTCTAAACTTGATGTCAGATTGGCAGCTGGATGGGAGAAGCTGGAGGTAGAGGTATGGATGCAGTAATCTAAAAGGAAAGTAAAGAAGGAGTGAAGGTGAAAAGAGAAATAGAAAAAACTGATGGAAAGTGAACAATTTGTGTATGTACCTTGGTCAAGAAAAGTGGAGAAAGGGCACTGATTAGAAGCATTGTAACAATGCACCTCTAACTGTGGTTGGTGAACTAGTAAAGTTTGATTAACAATGCTGAATCTGGTGAGTATAGTGCCTAGCATATATTAAATTCTTGTTAATTGTGTAATAAGTGAATAGTTATAAGCATAAGAGATAATGAAAAGTGAATGACAGGGTTTTTGTTTTGTTTTTCTACCAATTACTTTATTTTTCTTTAAAAAATATTCAAATATACCTTCATTTGAGATTGACCTTAGCTATAGTTTAAGCTTACAGTTTCCTCATATCTTCAAATAGTCAATTGAAATAATGCTGACTTCCCACTTCTGCATGTTGGAAAACACATCTCTTCTACACTATTTACTTAAAACTAACAAACACAGCAACACAAAGACCATTTAAAGTAGTTGCATATAGATATAATCATGTCACATTTCATTTATTTTTTAAATTTCAGGAGAAAATCAGTGATAATATTACACATTATATTCCTAAATAGAAGTGATAGACATGGTATTATTAAAATTAGGCTTTTAATTTTTCCTTATTCTCTTCTGAAGCTGGGATACATTTTTGATATGTAATTAACAGCTATACTATATAAAAATGTGAATACAAAAAATACTCAATAATCTTGTATTCCTCTGGAATTAATCATTGTTAAAATTTTCTGTATATACATCTAAATTTTGTAATCATACAGTTATACAATGGATAATATGGATAGAAAATTTTTTTCTTTGCTACAAAGGCTGGGGTGTAGCTTAGTGATAAAATGTGCTTAACATGTGTGAAGCCTAGGTTTGATTCTCAGACACTCCAAAATATATGTGTACAATTGAATATAGATGAATAAATGCACAATTGAATAGGTAGTATGAATTTCTTTTTTAAAATAAGCTAATAGTATATCATCTGTTCTTGGCATGGTTAACTACTTTCCTTTTCTTTTCTCTGATAATATGAATATATTTCCTTCTTTTTCTGTTCTTATTTATTTTTTAGGAGCCATTCTTGCCTTGTGTCTGTTTATAATTTTGGTAATCTGTTTTTCTTATTTATTTATTTATTTTGAATCTTATATCCTTCATTAGCATTTCCAGGTATTACCCATCATTCATTTTTTTCAGTCTTTTTGAACTAAATAAGTTTATTATTTAAAAAAATAATAAAAGCATCAAAAACAATCATTTGAGTGGTCATTAAGTAGCAATCTATAGGATTATCAAGCTAAAATTATGACATTTTGATTTTGGTATCTTTTTGTTAATTCAGAGAGCATCATTTTTATTCTTTCAGTTAAAAAAATTTTAGACATAATGTGCTATATTGAGATTATATCTTAAAAGACATCTACTTTTTTTGAAATAATTTATTTTAATTTGTGGCTTAGTTAAGGAAAAAGTTTTCTTTTTTGCAGTATTGGGGTTGAAACTCAGGCCTTCGTGATTGCTAGGCAAGCACTCTGCCACTTAGTCACATCCCCAGTCCTTTTTGGAGCCCAGCCCTGCCTGGATCACAGTGCTACCATTATGTTTCCTATAGCTGGGATGACAGGCACAAGCCACCATACCCAGCTTTTTATTGGTTGAGATGGGGTCTTGCAGAAATTTTGCCTTTCTGGCCTTGAACTGCAATCCTCCAGTCTCTGCTTTCCGAATAGCTATGAGTTCAGGTGTGAGCCAGTGTACTCAATTAAGGAAGCATATTGATACCTCTATTTCATTAGCATTAGATAATTACATTCTTTCACTGTTTAAAAGTAAAATATGTAAGTAGACAATTTGGCATTTGTTATGGTTTGGATATCAAATATCTCTAAGACCAATCAATGTGGGGAAGGCCCTATCTTCTAAAAGTTCTATCACCTCCCAGTACTGTCACAGGATGGGGACCAATTCTTTAACATATGATATTCTGCCTCCCCACAGGCCAAGAGTCAGTGGCACCAACTGAGCCCCATTCCTACACCTAAGTTGATTTTCTAAGGTATTTTTCCACAATGACAGAACATGGACTAACATGGCATTAACACAAATTATCAAAAAGTGTTAGTTATAGTATTGAAATTCTTTATAAAATTTCTTCTCTACTTGATCTACTCCTTATAAAACTGGCATGTTAAAATCTATGATAAAAACTGTGTGACTTTAAATTCCTTCCTGCATTTCTGGCAACTTTTCTTTCCTTTTATATTGTAGCACATTTGCTAGGTTCATAAAGGCTTGTTATCACCATATAGTGCCTCACATATTCCTGTTGGATAGTTTACAATTCTACATTTTAAAATAATAATTTAATATTTTTATAATGATTTTTTGAGTGTCTAAGTAGCTCCAGCTGACCTTGAACTTGCTATGTAACCCAGGCTGGTCTCAAACCTGCAATCTTCTTGCCTTAGTTTCTGATGTTCTGAGATTATAGTACATGCCACCTGGCTCTCATATTTTCTCTCGTTTGAATTTTCTTAGTCTCCTTTAGCTACTCCTTTATTTTCAATATTTCTTGTCATTTTTCTTGGGCGTTGTGACTCAAATGACAATAAGAAATGAGATTTTTACTATAGGAAAAGTAAAGAAGCAGAGGTTAAACATCTTACCTGTTGGAATACTTGGGGTAAACTAGATTTGAGTGGCATCATTGAGGATACATCAAATGAGTTAGATTCATAATCCAGTCAACATGTGACAGACAGTAACTATCTTCACATTAAATCTGGGAACTGTGCTCTTGGAGAGCTGTCCTTATAGATTCCCCTCCTGAGTGCAGAGATATTCTCGACAGATTATTCTTTCACCCTTACACATTTGTGACTTCTAGTGCATACAAGTAGTACCTCAGAAAGAGCAGGCAAAGTGGGAACTAGAGATAAGGGATTAAAGGGGAATGGTCTCTTCACCTGTATTCTTACCGGAGATTTCAGTGGTCTTGGTGTTCATCAGCTTCTTTCAGTTTGCACATTGAATAACGGTGTGCAGTAGAAAGGCTGGAATGGCTTTCCACTTCACTTTTACATGTACATTATTAGTGGGCACTATGGAAAGCATACCCTTGCATCACTCACTGAAGACCAAAACACACATTCCTCAGTTGACTGTTACTAGGTCAACTCTTCTCAGAGAATAGGAAGGTTAGTTTCTTGGGGAAAAATCCATATCCAGCAAGTACTCAATGCAGAGTCATAAAGACTCATCTTCCTTATTTTAATTCAGGACCACTACTCAGGATCATCTCACTCCAGAGTGCTAAGTGGGTTAGGCTAAATTCAATTTTCTCTCTGCTCAATCCTGCTTCCCATACTTTCTGGTTAGAGGTGATTCTGAGATTTTGCCCCAGTGAAATTCCCACATGTAAATCTCCATCTCAGAGTTTGTTTTTCAGGGAACCCAGATAATGACATCATCTCTACAGAAATCTGAAGCTATTATAGCTTAGGCACAGCATCTTTCTGATTTCTATTGGTAGTAAACATTTCCTCATTGTTTTTGAGATATTTGAGTGAGGAATGAGAATTTACAAAATTCGAAAATGTATGCTAAAGAATCATCTTGCTTCTATCTCATGATATCTTTGGATAAAAGATATCATGTCCACTTAAGTGGGTTTACATGCTTTGTATGGCAATCTTGAAAATAAAGTATAAATCAGGAAGGAAAGATTTGACCTTCATTGGAAGGAAGAATTAGTGGAGATTTCAACTAAATCAAACTCTTAATTTATTGCTAGATGTGCCATATTCTGTTTCTCCAGTGCATGCCTTATGAGATCAATTTACTTTTATCCCTATAACCTTTGCACAGGAATTAGAAGAGAAGGGTTTTATGTACTCTTGTAACCTTTATAGGATCTCTGTGCTGTCGTATGAGGGACAATATTGAATGAATCAATGTACTTTTTCAGGAATGAAAAAATAATAGGTGAAATTTTTGACTTTAGAAATCACTGGAAAGAAATGAATAACTTTGAAGGACAATGAAAGACATTGGGGCTGCAATGAATGACCTCTCAAACAAAGGAACAAAGGCTGTTAGAAGGAGAATTTGAGTAACAATATAAGAATATAAGGGATGAAAACGGAAGAGCTACATGAAAATATTTTTCTTACATTTCCCTTAAATTTTATCATTACAATTACATTAAGCTAGCTTGAATTTTAAACCAATACTATTTTGAAAATTAGAAAAAGAACTTATATCTCATTGGGTAATCCCCATTGTTTGGAATTGTTAGATAGGCCAATCCAATTCCACTTTATCATTTTTTGTGCACTTACTCATTTATTGAGTACATAATATATGCCATATACTGTGCTAGGCTTACCTAATTAATTTTATACTTTCCCAGGAGTATTAAACATGACATGTTAGTTAATTTGGGGGATTTTTCTTTAGTAAAGGAATTTAAGGAAATCATGTTTTAACTGAAATGATAGAACATGAGTCACCCCTGGAATTATGGAATGGAATTTACAGTAAGTGATTCTGAGCAAGCTTTGG
Source organism: Castor canadensis (assembly GCF_047511655.1). Taxonomy (NCBI): domain Eukaryota; kingdom Metazoa; phylum Chordata; class Mammalia; order Rodentia; family Castoridae; genus Castor; species Castor canadensis. The sequence goes on along the minus strand of NC_133399.1, from coordinate 70,010,691 downwards.
GCAACAAAATGCTAAGCTGATGATTGGGTATTAGAAAAGATGGACAACTTACCCAGATGCAATAGTAGGAAGAACTATGTGAGTTGGCTGAAATCTAAAGAAGTCAGACTAACCATTACAGGGTTTACTTCTAAAGAAATTTAGAGATATAAACTTTTAGAGATAATCAAACTAAGATACAGAAAAATTAAGAGGCTTGGACAAACTTATGTTTCTATTTTGTTCAGAAATTCAATAAAATCAAACTTTCTGTCCAGGAATTTTCCCACTCTGTTAACTAACCCCTCCTACTCCACAATGTTGCCTGGAGCAAGCCCTGAAGAGATCTACTTTTTAACTAGAACAGGGGTAATCCCCTATTACCAGTGACACTTTATATGGATTTTCTTTTTTTCATGTCTGCAATGGAAAAGAACAAACTGTTCTTTCTCTCTGCTTTTGCATATCTTATCTCTGACAAATTCTTTTTGTGGGCCACTTGCCTCAGTTCGAACATCATTTATTGCATTGGCCCTTATTATTTTTAAGTCTACTATTTAAACAATTATCTCTATTAATCTTTCACATAAAAACCAATAGAATTAGTATTTACTTAACTGACTAGTAATTATGCCGTTATTCTTGTTCAGTTAATACATCAAGTATACAAAAATGGATTTTTCATATGTTTAAAATGGAAAATATTTATATTTTACAAATAAAGTACAGAGATACCAGTAAATGCTAAAGTTAAATAATATGCATTTCTTTAGTACTATTTATGAAATGTCTGTGATTTTTAATGTATCTATAAATAAAAATAGAATACCAATTCATTATTCTTGCATGCATGATGGGTCATAAATTATACAGGCACATATATGATAACCTTGATCTGATTCTTTTTTCCTTTTTTCAGTATTCTTTTTTAGGAAAAGTAATGGCTATTATTTTTGAGGAAGTATATCTTTTCTTAAACTTAGGGCACAATGTTTTAAGAAAATTTTAAATGTACATGTAAATGGTGGTCTATATAAGAAACTTTTGTCCCTTGATGGATATAGAGATTGGAGAAAGTAAATCAGAAACTGATGGGCATAATAATTCATATATCTCTTAGGGAATTCAGCTGTCTGCTTGATGTTAAAAAAACAAAGGGATAAACCTTTCTTCCCTGCCCTCTTCCTTGTCCTTCTTTCTCTCCTGGGTTTATCGAATACTTATCTCCTGGTCTTGAAAATTTTCACAGTATATGGAGAAGGAAATGTTTGGTAAAATAATTAAAGGGTAATGTAATAAATGCTCTACAAAACTGGATAAGAAAAACATTCAGAAGCCCCAGTAAATTATGAGATACATGTCTGTTCCTAAGACTGTTACTAAGGAATCAGTTAGTTGGATTTCTAATGCAGTACACATTGAGGGCAGCTTCCAAGATCTCCAGGGCAATCCCGAACTGCCCAGCAATGTATACTATTCTCCTTGTGGAATTCAGACAAATCCCTGCATCAACAACTTCCTTTATGCTTTTGTCCCTTCTGTGATGACATTTATAATATTCTTTCTGTCTCTCTGAAGTTATCTCATCACTTCCATCATTTGCACTCAGCATATTTTCCAACATGTTTCAGAGTTCACTGTATCTACAATCAGTAACAGGTCAATGGGCAGTCCATTGACCTAGGCTAATACTTAGAATCATGAAGGGTTTATCAATTGATAAAAATATTGATGAGAAGAAAATTATACAGCTGAAAAGGTCAGCAGATTGTTTAAGCCCTTGAGCAGATAGAAAGTACCTACCAATTAGAAGGCATAATTGAATACACTTCAGGCACCAATGAAACATTGAGTCAGACCCTGCTGTCAAGCAGCTTACAGTTAAAATGATAAGCACCAAAACCAACATCCATGGATAGACAATAATGCACTCTCTTCTTGGTGTTCACAGTAATCTTATAATATAAAATAATATTCTTTCTTCTCTTCTAAGTAAGTACAATACTATTTTTCAATAGCCACACAATTTTCTATTCATACCACTAAACTAACTGTATTTTCTTTAAAATATTATTGATAATTTCTCTAATTGATATAGTAAACAATAACTGCTGATTGATGATATTTAAGTTTCTTTCATAGTCCAAAAAGTAGTACAGTATTTATGGCCACTGTGATAAATCACACAATATATTGTATTCTGATTTAAATATTTCACATTGGTGTCTTAAAAATAGTCAGGTTTCTAAGACAGGTATAGATTGCTTTTCTTTACATTTCTGGTACTGCACAACACCTAGCCCAATGTTGTGACAATTATAAATGCATAAGAAAAAATGAAGCTGCTACAGGTAAAACATGAATATTATGTTTTCCATCCACTTTTGGTAAAGGACAACAGAAATTTATACTTAGTTGGACTTCTAGACTATGGAAATATGACTGCCAATATTTTCTTTGAATCACTGTTATTTTAATGCCAATTCCTACATTTAGAAGCATTCCTTTCATGCAGTTTTGAAAGCCGTCAAAAAATGGTGGAAGTAACTCATACTCCATGATATCAGGGAATTAATTTTCAAGGCTAATTCTAAGAAGCTCTGCTAAAAAATGTCATTTATGTATTTATAAATTGATTCCTAAAAATAACTTAGAAAAATTTTTATATTATTTTGGTTTTGCACATGGATTTCAGTCTTCACCTTCATAAACTGAACAAACTCTTTGCCTGTTAGTTATTGTGTGACTGACTTGACAGCAATGCAAGCTAAAACATTAAAGGGATACCATGAGCTCTATAATGGAGGGCTTTTAGAAGACTTTTGATTGGTTGTTCAGTTCCACAGTAATCATTTAAAACTGATATTTCTTCATGGAATGCTTTAAAATCTGGAAAAGCTAATTATGTACTTCCTCATTTCAATTCTTCCCTCCTTTGTCTAAACACAGAGTATTGCATTTTGCCATACATGTGCACTAAAAATGACTTTAAATATAAACAAGTAGATGATGAAATGATGGTATACCAACCATTAGAATTAGAGTGAATGATTAAATAAAAGTTTAAAGTAACATAACTCATTATAAATTATTAAGTGCTATTGTTTGGATATGATTTTTCTGTGTTCTCCATAGATTCATGTGCTAGAAGCTCATTCCCTAATGGGGCAGTGTTGAGAGAGAGCAGAACCTTTAAGAGGTGCAGTCCAGTTGGAGCTAATTAGGTCCTTGGGAACATCACCTAGGAAAAGATTAATGTTCTTGTGGAAAATTCAGTTAATTCCAGAGAGTGTGGGTTGTTATAAAAAGAGTGAGCCTGGCGCATGAATTCCTCTTGATTCTTGCACTACCATATGACTGCAGTCCCCGACTTTCATAGGCTTCATCCATGATGCCATCTGCTATGCTGTGATGGCACACATTACAAAATACATGAGATTGAATAATTTATGAAGAATGAAGATTTATTTCACTCACAGTTCTGATGTCTAGGAAGTCCAAGAGCCAGCATGTGGGGAAGAACTTCTTGTTGCAATATAGCATGTTAGGGCCTCATCAGATGAGACAGAGCAAGTATCACAGCTCCGGACTCTCCTCTTCATTTTTTAAAGCCAGTAATACCAAAATTGGGGACCCACCCTCATTACCTCATATAATCCTAATTACATCCCAAAGAGCCTGCCTACAACAATCCTAAATATATGAACTGGGAGATTGTTTACCTCTCAGGTTCTATCACTGCACCATTGTTCTCTTTTCTTTTCCACAACAAATTAATTTTGCCTTCATGTAAATAACCACAAACAGAAAATACACTTTTGTTTAAGAATTTTTTTTACTCAGCATTATGTCTCTTGAGTTTATCCTGTTACCTCCTACATCAATATTGTATTCCATTTAATTGCTAAGTATCCCATTATTAATCTGTTCAGACAAGCAGTTTTCATGGATATATATTTTTATTGGTCTTGGGAAAAAGTTTGTGAATGATATTCAGGGGTCCTTTTCAATTTTTACTCACCATAATAAATAAACTCTAAGAAAGGAAAAGGATAAACTTAAAATAAAATATCCCCACAGTTACCCTGCTGATTGTATCCAACATTACATACAGTGAAATTATTCTTTCTTGAGTATCATGCCAAAATAGACAAAATATGTGATAGTTTTGGGATTTTTTTTAAATGTTATTTTTCATTTGCATACAAAACTGTAGAATTCAGTATTTTAAAGTACTTTCATGAATTTCTTTCAGGCTCTCAGGTTTTCATATAAGTTTTTTTCTGTAAGTCTTGTTATTGATTACTAAAAATGAATATGTACTACACAAATCTTCTTGGGTTTTCAGCACAACAGAAAGGTGGAATAGGTTCATTTTCTTTTTTAATGTGTATTTTTATATACCTGAAATAAAATATAGCAAGTAAGACCACCTGATTGGAAATAAAAGATTAATATATTTTACTATAGATTTTATAAAAATGTATCTAAATAATGTTTTAGGTATAAATTTCCAACAGATATGCAGCAGTGTTTGAAATATTTTTACCATTAAAGTTTTATGTTGACCATTAAATTTTAAAATAAGAATTTATATTTGTCAAATAAATTTATTTGCATATGTTAATATGTATTAATTGACTGAACAATCTTACCATCTGTTTCTGTATTTATATGGTTATTTGCATGATTTTTGGAAAAACTACAACCATCTAGGAAAATATTATTATATATTCAAATAGAATTAAAATTTAAATTTCCTGGTTAATTAAAAGATATCATAAGAGGTGGGAGTTGGTTCAGTGGTACAGCACTTGTCTAGCCTTTTGTGCAAGGCTCTAGGTTCAATCTCTAGCAATGCAATATATATACATATAAAATATTATATATTTGAATATTATTACAATAAAAATATATGAAATGTATTATAATAATATTCAAATATATAATATACTATATATAATATAGTATACATATAAATACATATAATATCATAGAAATAAGAAAAATACTCACAAAGTGGAAAAGGTTATTTGCAATACCAAAAATGATCGAGGACTTTTGGGTCAAGGCAAAATTTAGATTATATACAAATATTAAAAAGCTTTTTGAATCAAATCAGAGTTTTAAGTACTAGTAGCTAAAAATTGTAAAAATAAAAATCCATGTTGATAATTAACCTCTTCGGTAATCAGAAAAATAAAAAATTAAATTGTATTTGATATCACTATATGCCCAATAAGTTGAAAAACTGAAGAATTCTGACAAAACTAAATATTGGTGACAATAAGGAGTAGAATGAATATGTATATGCTCCTGGTAGAGCCATTTTAGAAATGTGCAATCCTACCTCTGAACAATTTCACACTTAGTATGTAGGAGGAATTCATATTGGCAAACATCAAGAAAACAAACAACTAATGGTGTCATTGATACAAGAGTAAAATAGGAACCTCATACACTATTGGTGTTAATGTAAACTACTGTAACTACTATAGAAATCAGTATGGAGTTCTAAAAATAAATATCCAAAGGAATATAAATCCATATGCAAGAGATTCCTACATACCTGTGTTTAATGCAGCTCTCTTCATAATATCCAAACTTTGGAAACAGCCAACAACCAATGAAAGGATAAACAAAATATGGTATGGTATTTATCATATATATATATTATATATCATATCACATATAAATATATATCATATATAAATATGTATATGATGGAATTTCACTCAGCCATAAAGAAAACTGAACTTATGTCATTTGCAGTAAAATGGATGGAACTAGAGTTTATCATGCTGTGAAAGATAAGCCAAGCTCAAAAGGCCAAATATAGCATGTTCTCATTCATTTGTGGAGCCTAGACCTAAAATCATGATGATGGCAATTGTAATAAAATTGGGACATGAATGTATATGGGAGACTGTCTAGGAGAGGGTAAGTGGTTGGGTGGGGGGAAAGGAAAAGACACTGAAGAGTGAAGAAGATAAAAGTAGGCTTCAGCATAACCACCAAACACTGTTGAAAAGGAGGGGAGGAAGGAGAGGACAATGGGCATATAATGGAGGGGATGAATTTGTTCAAGGGATACCATATTCTTCCATTGAATTATCACAATGAAATTCCTGGTTATTATTAGTGTATGATAATTCAAAATAAAATAAATATGCAGGAGGAAACAGACATAACAATGCTTACATTACATACCCTGGATGTTTGAGACCCAACTGGAAACAAATTGTTATTGAGGGATATTTAGAATGACAAGTTGGTAGCCCATACAACGGATAAACAAAGCTCAATGAAAACATAATATAGCTGCACACATCACCATGCATGGGTTTCACAAAATAATGTTGAGATAAAGAAGAAAATCACAAATACAACACTTCATAAAGCTTTAACTATAGTGTTTGAAGATGAATATATTGCTGATAAAACTATACTGAAAATACAGGAAAATTTTTTGTATCTTTTTTTTTAAATTTTATTATTCATATGTGCATACAAGGCTTGGGTCATTTCTCCCCCCTGCCCCTACCCCCTCCCTTACCACCCACTCCGCCCCCTCCCTCTCCCTCCCACGCCCTCAATACCCAGCAGAAACTTTTTTGCCCTTATCTCTAATTTTGATGTAGAGAGAGTATAAGCCATAATAGGAAGGAACAAGGGTTTTTGCTGGTTGAGATAAGGATAGCTATACAGGGAGTTGACTCACATTAATTTCCTGTGTGTGTGTGTGTGTTACCTTCTAGGTTAATTCTTTTTGATCTACCCTTTTCTCTAGTTTCTGGTCCCCTTTACCTATTGGCCTCAGTTGCTTTTAAGGTATCTGCTTTAGTTTCTCTGCATTAAGGGCAACAAATACTAGCTAATTTTTTAGGTGTCTTACCTATCCTCACCCCTCCCTTGTGTGCTCTCACTTTTATCATGTCTTCAAAGTCCAATCCCATTGTTGTGTTTGCCCTTGATCTAATGTCCACATATGAGGGAGAACATACGATTTTTGGTCTTTTGGGCCATGCTAACCTCACTCAGAATGATGTTCTCCAATTCCATCCATTTACCAGCGAATGACAACATTTCATTCTTCTTCATGGGTGCATAAAATTCCATTTTCTTAATCCATTCGTCGGTGGTGGGGCATCTTGGCTGTTTCCATAACTTGGCTATTGTGAATAGTGCCACAATAAACATGGGTGTGCAGGTGCCTCTGGAGTAACCTATGTCTTTTTTAATTACATGACAATAGTATAACACAGTCTCTGGTAAATCAATACCATTGCTTACAAGTTGTTATATATCTGTATTTCTTTTCCATTGCCCTTTAATAAATCAACACAAATAGTACCTTAATACAATACATATTGATTATATCAATTTTTGTGGTCAGGAATCTGAACTTGGTTTAGCTGGTTCCAGTGTTTAAGCTTATTTCAAAGCCTGAACTCAAGATTTTGGCTATTGCCCAGGGGTCAGTTGGGGAAGGAGCCATTCCCAAACTTGTGTGGGGTTTGATAGGATTCAATTCCTGTGTGATGTTGAGCTGAAAACCTTTGTTCTTTTTGCTTGTTGTTTAGAAGTTGCATGTTGGTCCTCTCATGGATCACATGTCAACTCACTTTCTCAAAGACAGTAAGGGTAGAAATTAACAGACTGCTAGCAAGATGGAAGTTAAAAATTTTTAATATAATTAAGGATAATTGTATCATCTAACTACTGTCTTCTTCTGGTTATAACCAAAGATCCGCCCTTGATGCAGTGGGAAAAATACACCAGGCTATGAATACCAATAGCAGGAGATCATCAAGCTCCATATGAGTGTATTTGTCACATCTTTTGTAGTCATAGGTCCAAAGTTATGATCAATTTTCATGACATCTTATTTATACTGCAAACTTTCTGTGTCTTACATCATTAGAAATAATTGCAAATAGTGGCAGATGAAAACTGATCTATTAATGATTTTTTTTTTGGTGGTACTTGGGAACCCACCCATTTGTTCAGACAAAGTGTTCAGCGCACTCACCTATCCGAGTTCCTATACCACTGAGCTATGTCCAAAACTCCTAATGACTCTTGGATCTTTTTTATTCTGAAAATGCATAGCAAATTCACATTTTTCTTCTACCTGGCCTACTGATGTTATTGTTTTTGAATTTAGAATTAAATCAAGTTTCATATTAAAGTACATGTGCATATTTCTTCTCACACTTACTATTATATTTGTCATATAAAGTTTCATAAACTGTGCTAAGTGTACATCTAATTTAGTAATACACTTCTTACCAGTGGTACTGAGCAGTAGGAATGAGAGAACAACAAACATCAGTTAGGCAATAACTCCCTACATGCTTTAAACTTCAACAGATTTTAGACAGCAGGGAAATAGCTGAGTGTTGAAAATCATTATGGAAGTGAACTTTCTTGAAATTATAATACAGTAATTAAGAATATTTCCTTTCTTTTGTATCAGGTACTATTTTAAACATGTAGTCTGTATGAATTCACTTAATTCTCTTAAGTGCACTATGCTTAAGACAATATTATTTTTCCTAATTTGAAAATGAGAAAAATTGTTGCCTAGAGTAAAGTGAGTTGCTTGTTTGCATAATGAATAACTGAAGGAAGCCTGAGGACCAGGAAGTCTGGTCTGGCTTTAGAGTTTGTGCTCATGACCTCTATGAAATTGCACTTCTATTGCTTTACATTCATGGTGAAAGCTCTGGTAAAATGAGACAAATGAAGACTACATCTTGGGATTTTGTGAATCAGGCTGAAAAGGACTAGTTAGAAATTCACATGCACCACCCTCAGGCATACATGCACACATTCAGGGGACAAAACAAATGAAGGTATTTGCATGTGAGAGAATGTGTGTATTATTTCACTTGTCTTCAAATGTTAGAGAGTTAACATTTATCAGCAAAATGTATCAATCTGCTGGCAATCTGCTGTTGTCCTCAAGGTCTAGATTTTGCAATATTGGTTGTATTATAATTGAACCCAAGTACTTACCTGTGTTTTTCCTAGGAAGATTTTTCGTATATAGTGTCATGCACTGAATACTTAAGTCTTTACAAATATTTCCTCTAACTAATGTTGCAAAGAAGGATTCCAATCTACTAAAATTGCTGTCTCAATAACTTTGGTAAAAATAAACATTTTGAAAATTCAGAGTTCAAAAATATAATAATCAATGTTTCTGTATGTTATTGTATTTACTGATGATGGATCTGGAGCCAGATTTAAACTAAAATAACTAGTGTTACTGTTAAATCTTGATCATCTAGAAGAATTGAAAATCTAAGAAACATAAATATAGATAGAACATCAACATGCTTTTCGAATAATCAATACCAACATGATGATCACTGCCCTATGAGCCAAGAATTAACTTGGTAAAATGATAATATGATAGTGTGAATATTCAGAACATTATTTAATTAAGATAGTGAGTATGAGGTGAACAGTAAAGAATAATATGAAGGGTCAGTTTAATAAATAATATGTAATGAGTGCATAAGTTAAGATGGGTAGGTCAATCGAATGTTTAAGAATGCCCACAAGGCAAACAAACGCTACCTGTCTGAAATAAAAATAGCTGTTTTTTAGAGCAAATTTGAAAATGTTAAAAAAAACAGGGAGGATATTTTTCTTCTGCTGCCCTTAGCCAAGTTATGGGTTTAATAATATTCACATGATTAAATTGCAAAGTTTTTTACACATAGGTAAAACTTGAGATCTCATGTTCTGAAAATAACCTGGGAATCTGGAGGTGTTGCTATTTCTTAAAGAATGTGACTTTAAACATTTTACCATCATAACTATAAATTAAAATTTAGTTGTAACATTTACATTGGTAATTAATTATATATTTATAATATTGAAGCAGCTATAATTTTAGGTTGACAGTATTTAAACTATAAACTCATTTGTCAGATAAAATGGCATATACTAGTTGTACTTAAGAATTATTTTGTACTATACCTGTCTAATATTTTAGCACATAGTGTCACAATTGTATTTGAAAGTGATTGATTATGGTCAGTATGTAAAAATACCCTCTTTTTTTCTTTCTAAAGACAATGAATTTTACATGCATCATCGATATATAAATTCACTCCTATGAAAATTTGACTTTGTGTGACATGAAGAATAAAAGAGAATAAAATATTTTTAAAAATTATGCTTAATATAATGCGACATTTTTACAACTTATTACTTGAATCAATTGTATTAATTTTGTACATAAATTTAATAATTTTTTTATTCATCATAACAAGTAGGATTGATGGATAACTATAAAGAGAAATCACTACTTGCTTCAACTTTTAAAATAGATGTTACTCTTTAAGACTGTGTTAGGACCATTTGTTTAAATAATGTTCTCTTGAGTATAATAATACCAAGAATACAAACAGCAATGTGTACCCGTCATCTGATGGTCTTCACAAAATTGATGCCAAGAGAAATCAATGTTCTTGTGTATGTTTATGATGTCTTCTTACTCTCTAATTTGACTTCTTCTTTTTTAAATGTTTTATTGTTGTGCTGTGTAGGATTACATTGTAGCATTTACAAAAGTTCTTATAATGTATCAAACATATCATATTTGAATTTACCCCCTCCACCATTCTCCTTTATTCACCCTTACCCCATTCCTGGAATAGTTTCAACAGATATTATTTTATATTTACATACACGTGTACACAGTATTTGCACTATATTCACCCTCTCAAGCCTTTTATCCTCTACCCTCCTCCGACTGGTACCAACACCCTCCCTCCTCCAGGCAGGAGCTGTTCTACTCTCCTGTTCCCCAATGTTACAAAAGAAAACTATGACATTTTTGTTTGTTTAAGATAGCTACACAAGATGTTTCCTTATATTATATACTTATTCTCATTGCCACTTAAATCTTCTAATCTCAGTCTAGAATATTCAGTGGATTTTTGCCCTTTCTATTTAAATATAAGACTTTGTTTCTTCTATCAAGTATTTTACCTTTCTTTTACATTTTTCTTAGATTTCTAACCTAATTGCATTGTGATAATGTCATTAATAACACAGATTCAATATTAATTGTTTCAGACCACATATACTATATATTCAATCCTCATTTATTGCTTATGTTTTATTTTTATTCATCACATTCACATTTCCAAGTAATATCATTTCTACATGGTAGAAATTCTACATTTGTAGAATTTTTTTCTGATATAGTTTTATTGCTAAGACACTAACACAAAAATACAGTTTGTAGCATCAAGCTGAAAATACTAATCTACTTAGGCCTAACCAATGTAGTTGCTATTGAAGATTACTGCTAATAAAAATAGTATGTTAACAGTGAATGTTTTAGGTTAAAGGTAGTTATTTCTTGGCCTTCCTAGCATTTTTGAAGACAGGAAAAGAGAAAGTATTGAACAGAGGGGAAGAAAGGAAGGAAGCAAGGAAGGAAGGAAGGAAGGAAAGAAAGAAAATTAAGTCCTATGTATGCTCTACATATAGAACTTTATTTTTTCGACCATATCTACTTGTTCTTTCCTATAAATACTCTCTTGACCGTCTTTTATCTTTTTGTAAAATAGACCTGAGAGTAGACATTTATTTTACTAGATGTACCAGTAGATAAATTCATCTTGCATAAGAGAATCAATTACTCTGAAGGGAGGATAGTTGCAATGTTTTAGAAATGATTCATAATCATATGGAAGCTGATTTATTGAATCCTGTTTTGAAAACTCATAGCAAGCCAGAAATAGTATTTAGAAAGGATAAAGTCTAAGAAAGGAATAGCTTGGTATTCTTTTTTACCCAAAGGATGAAATAGCTCACTTTTATTTACATTAAAAACATTACTTCTAAATATGAATTACCTTAATTTAACATCCTTTGATAAGCTCTTATACTTTCTTTGAATAAAATGGTTTTGTTCTAGAATTATTACATTAACTACAAACCTTTATTACTTTATTTCTCATCTGCCTTTATTGATCATAGTTATATAGAAAAACAAAACTTTGTAATCAAATGTAGAGTAGCACATATTGTTAAAACACTCAGCAGAAATAATCCAAAAAGAGTTTGCTTTTCGTTGCTCAAACTGAAATTAAATGAAGAATGCCAATAAAATGACCTCCAGAATTCCCAAATATAAATGCCCCAGTGCTCCAATAAAGTATTCTGTCTTCTGAGCTCAATTCATGCCAAGATTTTATGATCTCTAAAGTATTGATTTTATCTTCAATTTCCTGAAATAATAACTTCTTATGATAATAAATCTTCATGCTCTAGACAAATCAATCATGTGTAGTAAAATCAATCTTCTTCTTACACAGTATCTTTATTTTCAGACCATTTATTGAAGGCTTCTCATTTGAAAGAAATAGGTGCTTATTTTAGACCTTAATTGTCTATTCTTCTTTTCTTTATTACATTTTCATGTATTACTCCAAGGTCAAAAGCACACCACTATTTCTACTTAATAGTTTTCTGTGGAGAATCTAATCAATATCTTCTTTTTCTTCTATGAACTATCTCATCTTCTAAAGATATTATTTATTTATGACATGTACTTACATAGTTGAAAGAGAAATGTGAAATCATAGCTTCCACCCTGAAATATTTAATATGTGCACAGTTTTCATAATTGTTTTTTCAAGGCTGATGCTTGATTTCCTGCTTGGGAACTTGAGAGAGTAAATTCTGAGTAGTGCCAGTGTTAAAGGAAGCAAGCTGGCATATTTTGGATATGGTAAGTTGACAGTATGTGAGGGGAATCTTCATGGATATGTCTGTATTTATGAATAGCTATGGAAAATGAGAGGGAAAAGAAGACAGGGGAGACACAACAGAGGAAAAATTGGAGAAATCTCAGGTTTGAAGGATGATTACAGAAAGGAAAGAGTGATTCAAGGAATGGATATACAGGGAGAGGAGTAAAGAACAGAAACCAAAGCAGAAGCCAGCAAAGAACTTTGGTGTGCAGGTCAGAAGAGGGTTCATTAGGAGAGAAAGATCATATATGTGAAATGCAGACAATGAAATAATGTTAGTTTGAAGCATTCATACAGTTTGTAGAATAGGAGGTAGTCAGGGACCTTGCTGGGCCCTTAATGACAATTTCATTAGGAAGGATAAATGAAAACCATTAGGTATACCTTAAAAAATAAACACTATGGGAGAAGGTTCAGAATATCAGCAGGGGTTGTGCTCTTAACAAGTCTAATTAAAAGGAAGAAGGGGTATAATAGGTCATGTAAAAGCTCAGGGATGGCTCTGAGTTACTTTTGTCTTCAGATAAGAGCGATGAGCCTGAGGACAATCTTTTCAGAATATTTTTCTCTTTATATAGAGCTAAGAATCTCTATTTCTTTCTTAGTGGGTAAGAGTGAAATTTAGGTTTTAAGTATTCTCTTAATTTATAATTATTAAATTTCCTGTGGCCAGTATGTTAGAAGGACAAGATACTCAATTTTCCTCACCTTTTCATGATTCAAAGTTTGTTTTACTGCTTCTTTATCAAACAAGAAATATTGAATAGGGATATAAAGCAATAAAAGGGGGTGGTATTTTCCCATTCAGTTGCTTTACACAGCAACATATGTCTTGATCAGTCTCGGGATCAAGCCTAGGAAGAGAAAAATCATTTTCTTACAGAAAGGAAGCATTAGATCTCTATTCCTTGAATTTTCTATAGTCAGTGGCAACTTCCTCTCCTCTCTTACTTAGTGGAGATGTCTCAGCAGCATTGCCATCTTCAAACAGTACAAAAATACTTTCCAAATAGCATCAGCTTTCATTTGACACAGCTTTGTTATAGGGAGGTAGAAGAAAGACAATTGGATCAACTTAAATCAACAGATTTTAAAATTCAATATGATAAATTTTATAAAGAAATTCTTATTCCTCAGTAGCTGCCTGCAAGGCAAAGCAAATGGCTTATTGAAACATTAATGCTGTGCTTGGAGCCTTGAGCATGTGAAATCAGGTGCCCTAGTGTCTCATATATTAAAATTACAGGATTCTTGTGAGGTGGCAACATATTTGATGCTTCTCTTCCAAGCGTCATCCATAATGGATTAAACACAGGGAAAAAAACTACTTAATCCAATTTGCTCTTCCTCACCTTCTGAAATGGATCATTTGCATTGAAGAGTCACTGTGCATTTAGTATAAAGTAATATAAAAATTTTATAATCAGGCATTTATCAAGCAATGTTGACTTCTATGCCGTACCCCTACCCTACTGCCATACTACTTTTCTAATAGAGAAGCATTTTTTAAAGGATCAGAGATATGAAATTTGTTAAATTTTGCAGAAGTTATCCACCTCAGGAGAAAACAAGAGTGCTAAAGAAAAATAAATAAATTAGTTAATAATAAATAAATAAATACATAAATAAATAAATAAGGTTCAATCAATTTGCTCTGGCACACAGTAATGCTGAGATCAATCTCACTGTTTGATTTTAGTCACTGATCAAAACAGTGCCATCCAACCAAATCTTAAGCTTTACTTCCCTGTGTGTTTGCTAATGCCCCATTAAAGAACTTGAATTGCTTCCAGGATATTTTGCTATGGCTCCTCCTGTCACTTCTTTTTCTTGTGGTAAGATCAGCTTGTCCATCCCCAAACACTCACACCATCACTGGCGTGACAGATGGGATTGTTTCTACTCAAAGTTGAATTAAATTGTATTGATGTAGCTTCAGTTACTTTTTTTTTTCAGAAGGGAGTTGAGTAAGGAATTAACAGAAGTTGTTATTCTTTATTTCTCAAAGTTCATTTTATATTCTTAAACTCTTAAAATAGAAGGAGGCAGAAATGCAATAATAGAACACAGACAAGATAGATGGAAATATAGATAGATAGATGGATAGATAAACAAGAGATGTGGGAGAGGGAACTTAATAGGGAGATTGCTCAAATGATTATGGAGCTTGAGAAAACTCAGCATACATCATGTGAATTGGAGAACCAGCAAGGTCAATAGCATGGCTTAATCTAAGTATGAAACTCTTAGAACAAGGGAAGCTGATAGCATGACTCAGTCTGAGAGCCCAAGGTACTGCTGGTACCAGTCCTGGAGTCCAAATGCCAATAATATGAGTTCTAACATCCTAGGTAAGAAAAGAAGGATATCCCAGATGAAAGAGAAAAGAGAGAGAGAGAGAGAGAGAGAGAGAGAGAGAGAAAGAGAGAGAGAGAGAGAAGAGTTTGTCTTCCCCTGTTCATCACTCTCACAGACCCACACAGAAGAACTGCTTTACCTGTTGTCTAAGTATGCCTTAAACCAATCAAATTAATAAGTAATAATAACAAGCACTATAGTTTTGAACCACAATTGGATTGTCATTCTCACACATCTTTGAAATTCCACCAATTCTTTCTGATAAAACTTAGAATAATTGCAAGGCACTGAGACCTTAAAGTAAAAGAATAGCCAGCTCTTATAAGTTATAACTGAATGTCTGCTATAAATCTCATGAAGGATGTAAGAGAATTAATTAACAATGAGTACTTTGTGGCAGAGGTTATGGAGGAAACGGGAATATTGCAATGCAAGTTTGATCTGTATATCTTTTTATTATATCATAGTTTGTTTTATTTATAATTTGGGCTTCCCCATAAATTCAGCTTGCAAATACATCATAATGATTTCTCTAACCTCTCTACCATATGCTCTTTCAATCTCAAGTCTTAGCATAATAGCAACATTTTCATGGGATTTCCTTGTTCATATTTTACTTGGATTCCATGCTTCTCTCCAGTATAAGTTTTCACAGGATATAAATGCAGGCGAGTTCACAGGAAGGCTGTAATTCCAAAAGAGGCCTGCAGAAGACAGGCAAGTGACCCACACTCAGCTGTAGGATAGATCTCTGTAGTTGTACTTACTGATTTGGGGCTTAGACCTGACTTCAGACAAATTTGATGTTTTGTTTTTTGAGGACAGACACTGCTTCTTATCCTGGCCACTCTGTCTTTCATATCCTCTGTTTTCTGAGGTCTTTGCTGTTCTCACTGTTTCCAAACCCATGTATACTTCTTGTCTCTGTCTTCAACCCACTGTGGTCTGTGATACCAGGGATGACTTCTTCAGTTTGGTGATATATTGTACGATATATCTGCCTTGGCTTCCCTCATCTTGCTGTTGAGCATGTTGTGATTGCTGGTCTTCTCCCAGGCCCATTCCCGAGGTATAGAAGCCACCTCAGAGTCAGCTTCTAGCACACAGGCTGCAGCCTAGTCTCTCCTCAAGGCCAACACCCATAGCTCTGACTGTGATAAATGGATCCCCTGGAGAGTCTCACTTCTCCTCATTCTGCCTCCCTCTCTTCCCACATTGACCACCCTCCCCTTGTGTCCTCTTGACCCTCTAAGCACACCAGATGGCCCACCAAAACACCAGCAGGGGAGAATGGTGTTTTTGTGTTCCAGTTGAATAAGCCTTTAGGTATGGGACAGGGATTTCTGGCATCCTGAATGACCTTCAAGACAGGCACCTGCTCATGTGGTAATCCATGGGTTAAGATATAAAAATGGGAGAAAGTAAAACAAAAATGGGTACCAAGTACAATGACTGACACCTATAATTCTAGCTACTCAAGGAGGTAGAGATCTGGAGGATTATGGTACAATGCCAGCCTGGAGGAAAAAGTTCACTGGGCCCTATCTCAACCATCAGATGGTCATGGTCTGGGCCTGTCATCCCAGCTTCACTGGGAAGCACAGATACGAGGATCAAGGCTTAGTTCAGCCTAGGCATGAAGTTATATCAAAGATAACCAAGGTAGAAAGGACTTGAGTATGACTCAAGTGTTACCATGCCTGCCTAGCAGCACAAGGCCCTGAGTTCAAACAGTACACCAAAAGAGCAGTGCTTCTCTGGTTCCAAAGAGAGATGGCTATGCCTTATATTTTTATTGCATGTATTGTAGGCTGCCTAATAGGAACTTTGAATAGTGTAACTCCTGTACCTTGATTTTCATGTCTGAAATGTTACATATGAATAAAAATAAGAATGTAATTATATATGTGAATATATATAGTTGTACAATTTAATAATTTGTTCTTCACTAACCTGTATAAAATATCAGTCTATTGTTTTACCATTGAATTAGGTTCCATGACATTTCACTTACCTTTACTACCCACTCTCTTACTAAATTAATATAACTACCTAATGTTCACTTCCCATAACATAGCTTAAAAATTTCCAACATACTGATAAATCACATATTCTGACAAATATTATGAAAATCATATTTCAACAGCAAAAGACTGTTGAGCTATTATTCAGAAAATGTGACCACCCATTCTTTCTTGTGTTGAACACTTTGAATGGAAAGGACATTAGTGTTTTGTTTCCCTTTCGTAGTACCTGCCATCATTAGTTTGTGTAGTACTATAATTTTTGGTTTTGAGAAATTAGTAGAATAATACTGTTTGATGTACAAGAAGAGGACTTGTCCTGTTTTCCCCAAAGTGTTCTAAAACTAAGAATTAAAAATGTGCTTAAAAGTGCTGCCAAAACATGTAGCACCCTTTCCTAAAACTTACCAAGTGGGAAACTCAGCTACCTTAATCCTGCAAGTCTCACCCTGACTATTCTGTACCTTAAACAAAGAGAAGGGAGAGAAGGGTTAAATATGAGACAAAAATTTTCAGTTCAATAAGGAATGTATTGGATTTTTTTTTTCATTGTCATGGAGGTCTTTCTCCCACTTAGACTGTGTAGGGAGGATGCTCACCAAGCCCTGTGGGAATCAGCACACACCCAAAGATTCTAAATTTTGTTTGTTCCAATGTTAGTGATTGAACTTAGAATGAGTAATACTTAATGTCTTGTTGACACTGCTTGACAGCTGTGTAGCAACAGAAATGTTTCACCAGGCATTTTGTTACATGCTTAATGTGGAGGACTAAAATAATATATTTTTATTTCTTCAAAGTATATAGTCACATTTTTATAATGCCATTTGCATACTCCTTCAGAGGCTCTGTTTTATATCTTTGGAAATTAGTCCTTTGCTGACACTTAAATAGTGGAGATTTAGAGAGTCAAGGGAATGGTAGAAGTATTTTGAATGTAATGTTATGAATCACTTTTTGTACATTGTGTGAATACTTGTGATATACTACTGCATTTTGACAATTCATTGTAAATAATGTTTTATTTTCACAGTTAGATGATATATGAGCTGAATGTGTTTGAATAAGACTGGCATGATTCAGCAATCAATCTGAAAATATGAGTGCATATGTTAACAATACTCTCCAAAGAGTAGCGATACAGTCTATTGTCAATATTTGAGGATCTGCAATAATGTACCTCTAAGAATCTGAAAATAAGGCATGTAAGGTGGCTTTTGTTTTCAGAGTAAAACTGATAGGTAAATGTCTAATCAAGCATTTTATGTGTATGAAAACGCCTAAACTAGGCAAAATGGTTCTGGCTGTGGTTCTCACACTGGATTGTGACATGATTGAGTGCAGTGAGAAAGAAAATTAACCATAAGAGTTGGTAAGGCATTGAAACATGGGAAAATGGACACAACAGAGGCATTTATTCAAATGCTAACAAACAGGAGGCCATTTACCAATGGACAAACTCTTCTAGCACAGTTAAATATTTCATGTTTGTGCTTAAATGTCAGATTATTCAGATGTCAAGCAATCTTTTGCTCATGGTTTTATTTCCCATTTAGATCATACAGAAAACAGATTTCAATTTCCCTACTGTATTAGAATAACAGCAATTAATTGATAATTACTACAAATAAGTGACTAGTCTAGTAATCTGATTTCTGTGGACTATTAAAATAATATTATTTGTCATGGTAAATGCATTAGCATTTTAATTTTACTCTGGCTAAAATTGTTTTCAAAGGAATGTATTAATATTCTGATTTCATATTCTTTCTTGGTTGAAGGTGAGCTCTCCATGACAGAAGAATACTTATTTGTATAGGGACTGAGTCAGGTTTAAGTACACTTAAACTGTGGGACCAGACCTTGGACCTAGATGATCCTCACCATCCTATGAAGTTTCTATGGAAACAACCTAGCTATATGGCATGTTCTCTACTGTGGTTTCCTAATGAGGCCATAGACCCATTGCCAGGAGTTCAATTTTTCTGAGACTATTAGTATAGTTCCATTGCAGTACATATATATATACATATGTATATATATATATATATATATATACATATGTATATACATATATGTATATATACATATATGTATATATACATATGTATATATATATACATATGTATATATATACATATACATATACGTATATATGTATATGTGTATATATATATATATATACATATGTATATATATATACATATGTATATATATATATATACATATGTATATATATATATGTATATATGTATACAAGGTATAGAAAAATTATCGTACAGAATTTGTGTACATTAAATTTTAATCCCTATTGTCTCTACTACATTTACCATATATAGATATATAGACATACCACACACAAGTATATACATAATTTATGTAAAATATTTACTCCATATTCATATTTTTCTAAATATTATGTTAAAGGAGATGCTATAAAAGTAAAACAAACTGTATACCACACTCTGAAACCTACATTTATTTCCTCATTAATTATACAAAAATATAAAACATTTTAAAGGTAGCCACACAATATTTCATACTATGGTTACATCATTCAGGTACTTATTTTATTTCCTTTTGGTAAACACTCAACTGATTTCTGGTTTTTTCCTCTGTGAATAATGCCACACTAAATACTTGAATATAGATACTTGTTTGCTGTTACTTTTATGTCTTTGGGATAGTTTTCCAAAGATGGTATTTCTATGTTAAAATTTGGATTTAAAAAATTTATAAACAATATAGGATTCTTTTCTAAAATGACTAGAGCATGTCCTTCATCCTCAAAAAATGTATAAGAATGCTCATTAACCATATCCCCACAAACAGTAGGTGTTAACTTTTATTTTTTACTAAGACTATATGATAGACACAAGTGATATTTGTTGTCATTTTAATTAACATTTCATTGATTACTAGAGAGTTTGCATATCTTTTCATGTTTCTCAAATCTTTCATTCTTCTCTATAATTTAAATTATGTATTCATAAGCTTTTCCTACTAAAATGCCTCTTTCTTATTTATAGAAGCTCTTTATTTCTTTTTGGTTAGTATGTGTTATAATTTTTTTATCATTCTGTAATTTTTCTTCTGACTTCTTTTATGGTGTCTTTGACTGCACACACATACACACATGTGCACATACACCATCCATGGTTTTGCCTTCTGGAGTTTCAATTACACATGGTCAATTGGGTAGAAAACCTAGTATGAAATTCTTTTTTTTCTTCACAGTTTTATGGATTTGTTCTTACTGTAGATATTAGCAACCTCAACATAGAACCTTATTCTCCTTAGGGAACTTGCATCTTTACTATTAATGGAAGAATATTACAGCTCATCTTTGACATATCCAACTTTCTAACGTCATTATACTGTACTTTGGAGTTATTATTAAGTCAGAAAAGGATTACTTGAACACGGCCAATGAACTAATGCAGCCACCAATTTGGTAACCAAGATGGAAACCACATTCATATAACTTTTATTACAGTATATTATTATAATTAATCTATTTTATTATGTCATTTATAATCTCTTATTGTGCCTAACTTATAAATTGAACACAGTCATATACAAATACATGCATAAATATATATATGATAGAAACAAAATATGTGTAGTGTTCCATGCCATCTATAGTTTCAGGCTCCATCTGAGGGTTAAAGAACTAAATTTATTCCTCACAGATAAGGGGGCCACAATATGCTTATGTTTCATTCACAAGCAGCCAAATATTCTCTCCTGCTCCTTTTTTGGCTCCCAAGTTTTGTGCTTTGTTAAAAAAAATATATCTCCTGGAGCTCAATGAGTAACAGAATATTTTTGTAAATTTCAAGTAAAAATTTTAACTTGTTTTAATGTGTTTATACTTTTAGCCCCTGCTAATTGAGTTACATGCTTCTGTTTAGGATTTAAAACTTTCTTTCTGTAGGCACATGCATTTTATTTAGAAAATATCTGTACCTTGCTAATGATATTAAGATGAACATTTGTTGCTGCACATTGGGTTAGTCCTGAGAGCAAAACTATAATCTACTCAAGAAATAAAGTTATTATATTATTAAGTCTACCTAGAATACCAACCCTCAAATTTGAGGGCATTTGTTAATTATTTTATGGAACATGCAATGCATTAAGTAAGACCACAAACATTGTTTGGGGTGCTGCTGTTTTTATCTCCATAGCTCTATGTTGGTATATTCTGCTTCCAATTTATGAAATATCAGAATATCTCTAGGTATTTGGGCTTATCTAATATGATCCCCAACACTTGGGGTTGCTACATTCTTGTACTGTTTTGGCTTTTGATTACCACCTATTTAAGAAGATGACAAATAATAGGTAGATAGAGACTCCCTTAAGAACAAATGCTGTGTAAACATACATGTAAACATACATGTGAATAGTTACTTAACTGAATTAGGTCTTGTTGGTCATCTAATTGATGAAGCATTGAAGTGAACATTTCAGTGAAATAACCATTCATAACTATTAAACTCAGAAAGGATGGAAGTGACACACATTTCAGTTAAAATGATGTGGTTATATTTTAATTATGGTGAAGTAATGTGAGGACTAGAATGGAGATCAAATCAGGGAAGTGGTATGAATGGAACCTCAGAAGTGGCTTCCTTTCAGTGAGTACAGTTTGCATGAGTCTTACTAGGAGTTCCTATGTTTTTGTGTGAAATACACTTATGGATGGGTGAATTTTCACTAGCTCTTCACACAATGAATATTTATATAGGATAATATTGATATTCTAGTTGTACAGTATTCTGAAATGATGCCATTCATTCTCTCATGTTAAAGTATTGATTACTTTTTGAACACATAGTGAGAATTTTTGTTGCCTGATTAGTTTAATCTCATTTTGTTTATCTGTGTATGGCAAAAATATCG
This sequence comes from Castor canadensis, assembly GCF_047511655.1. Lineage (NCBI taxonomy): Eukaryota > Metazoa > Chordata > Mammalia > Rodentia > Castoridae > Castor > Castor canadensis. The sequence goes on along the minus strand of NC_133399.1, from coordinate 69,988,637 downwards.
CCTGCCTTATTTTATTCTCTCATTAAATTTGGTTTGAAAGTGTGTGGCTTATAAAACCTTAGGAACAATTGCTTGTTCTAACCCAGTTTTTAATTTTTACATTCCTGTGTATCTCCTCAAGGTTGCTCCTCCTTTATTGTTGCTTTACAATAAATTGGAATCAGAGTAGCTTTAAGTGGGAAATTCCAGCTGACAGTTACTCTGATAAAACTAGGCCCAGATAAAATCATGAATATGCCACCTCTAGTCCTTAGAGTTCACAAATCTGATGTGAACTGGCTAAGAGCTTCCAAGGTTGACAGAATTAATCAGGAATACTGAAAAGAACAGAACCTGGAAACAACCTAGCACTTGTACTGAGTCATCTATGTGGGGTGCTGGCTTTGGCTCTGATTGGCTACATTGAGCTGCTACTGTTTGCTTTGGTCCAGTTTTGCTAAACCTGAGGCACTTGCTGAGAGGCACCAAAGCAGTGTCAGGCTCAGTGGGAAAGAATGCAATACTCTATTAGTAATGTAGGTTATAGGCACAGTTGGAAGGATTCTCTAAGAAATATGCAGGTGTTTATCATTCCTGCTTTACTTTTCTCACAAAGCTATTCTAACAAAAGGAATTTTTTTGCAGCAGGGAAAACATGAGATGCATGTTAACTTTTACAACTGACAAGTAGCAATTATATGTAGTAAATTGAAGAAAACCTAAAAGTAACTTTAATTCTCAAAAATTAGTTCAATTTTTCTAATTTTGTTAGTTTTTAATAACACATATAAAACGTTTAAAAAGTCAAATTTTACTTAGCAATTGGAAATTAGAGAAAAGTAACAGTTTTTCCTGTGTCACTATTCTTGTTTGTTTGTATGTTTGTTTGTTCATGATAAGATCTCCCTATGCAGTCCAGGCTGGCCTTGAACTTACTACGTAGCCCAGGATAGCCTCAAACTCTCTGTCCTCCTGCCCCTGATTTTTCAGTACTAGATTATACTCATACACCACCACACTTGCCTCTGTATTAAAAAAGCATATATTCAAAGATATTCATTACTAACAAAAGTTCTAACTTTCAGGAAAAATGCAAAAAATACACATTTATTTGCAGCAATTTAACAACATCATTCCTCAAAATCTTAACCATATACATGGGGATTTTTTACATATTCAAATCATACACAATGACTTGAAACTATTTCTATTTTTGGACCCATACCATAGCTAATTTGCATTTCTAGATTATTCTATGTAAAATTGTTTCCAATTTTAGCTATGCTATAAAATTGGGTTAATCTACTTTATTTCAACATGTAGAATCTTTATAAGTCAACCTGAAATTGTGAACCACAACAAAGCATTTCATGAAGAAAATATTCATTGTCACATATATCTGTGTTAGTATATTCATGTTTTTCTAATGATGCAATGATTATGGAGCTGAATTCTTAATGTTCATTAAGTATTTTTACAACAAACCTTTCATCAGTGGAAATCAAAGTATGTACTGAACTCAAGAGCTATAACTTGTCCCTAGGTTGTTAGTCAAATGTATTACTTCACTAATTGATTCTTCATGAATATTTAAAATTTTTTTATTTTATGATTTTTTATATTTGTGATTATTCATATTTATTTTCATTTATGAGAAATCATAATTCATTTGTGGATTTATTTTATCACATAAAATAAATGATGCCAGATATTCATTTGAAAAAATGCCTTTTATAGAGAAAGGACATGTTAAATAAATTTCTCACTAAGACTACAATGCAGGAAATGGGCTGAAGTTTATTGGTAGAGCGCTTGCCTATCGTGTAAGACCTTGGGGTTCATCCTCAGCATCACAAAAAAACAAACAATAATGACAACAAAATTACTATTCAACCCCATATTATTTTCTATTGTGGTACAAGAGATCTTTATAATGAAAGTAAAATTATATGTTTGTTTTTTAATATGCAAGCATACATGTATACACTTATGAGCAAGTTTGGTTAACCTCATAAACTCTTCTTTGGTTTATGTAACAAAGGGATAAGCTTATAAAATAAGTTGGGTTTTTTTTGGTAGCAATTTCCAAATTTTATTTCTTGTGGATGAATTGTATAAGGTTGGAATTATTTATGCCTTGACTGTTTGCTAGAACTGACCTGAAAAACCATCTGGGCCTGCGTTTTTCTTGGTGGGAATATATTTAACTAAAGATTCAGTACTGCTCATGTACATAAAATATATTTTCAGTTTTCCTGTCTTTTCTCAGTGTTGGTAAGTTGTACTTTGTATGATTTTTAAAAATTTTAAGTAATCAAATTTAATGGGATACAGTATAACATAATATTCAATTAACTCTTTTATGCCTGTAGAAAAAATTAGTGTCTGTATTTTCTCTCAATAGTGCTAATATTTGCTGTTACTCTTTTTTCTTGAAGAATCATGCCAATAAATAAATTCATTGAATTTATTAGTATATCTACATTATCAATATTAACTAGCTTAATCTTTTTATTTTATATCATTTTCTTTTTCATCAGTCTCTATTCTTATTGTGCATCAATCTCTTATTATAACTATTTAATATTATTCTACTTTTTAACTTTCTAATTTTTAAAGCTTAGATTTATGAATTTCAGATTTACATTTTCCTAACATAAGATTTTAGAATGATTCATTTTACAGTAAGTGTAATTTTGATGTATCCTACAGGTTTTGACATCTATTTAAATAAAAATTGTTTTGAACGCTTTATTTTTATCTTTTTTTTTTTACATACTGACGTATTTATACTTTTTCTTCTGATTCATCAGCCCACTTAAATATGTCATTAAGTTCTAACTAATTCATTTAAGGACAAAGATTATGGTACGTATAGCTCAATCTTTGGAAATACATTCAATCCCAGTTTGTGGTCCACTTTATCCATACAAAGTAGAAAATGTTATGTATTCTGTAACTATAACTTCAAAGTTCTATGCATGTTCACCAAATAATGCTTTAAATTTAAGTTGTTCATATACCTTATAAGATTACTGTACCATTCTGCTTTGTCTACCAATTAATGAGTTAGAAGTAGAAAATATGTTGAGAATTTGTCTTCCTTATACTTATGCCAATTTTTGCTTAACATGTTTTAAGTGTATTTACATTAGTATTTGAGATTATTCTATTCTCCTAGTGGAAAGAAGCATTAATCACATGGAAATATTTTTTTTCATTTTAGCAATGCATTTTTATCTAATAATAATAAACAAACCAGCTTTCTCAATCCATTTATTTTCTTGGTTTGTATTATTCTCTTTGAATACTTTGTGGTAATAAAACCTATTTCTTAGCTTTCATTCATGTTAATAGTCTTTGTTCTTTAATTAGAAAGTTCAGTTCTTTCATTAGTGGAACTAGTGATATATTTGTACTAATTTTTTAATTTGTCATGTCTTTGGACCGATAAACATTTTGTTTGGGATGACAAAGGAGAGTGATGGAGGGGATGAATTTAACTAAAATATGTTGTAAATGCTTTTGTCAATGTTAGAATATACCACCAGTATAGCAATAATATGATAATAAAACAAAGAATTTGTTTTATTTATTCCATTTTCTCTACTGACTATGGATTGCCCTTAGAATTTTATCTGCTCATTTAATCAGCACATTTTGCCCTTGCTGAAAATAATTCAAGGATCTTAAAATACTGTATCTGCTGTTTTATTTTCATGATTGTTATCTGGTACTTTAAGTGTACCTTTTAAATAAGACATTTATGTCTAATGTTTAAAAAGAATCAGCATACTTAAAAATTTATTTCTTGAACTTTCTATGTTTCAAAATTACTTTCAATATATCTCTCTTTAATTAAAATAGAGATTTTAGAAAATATCTCAATTTTTGTCTATAAAGTTGTCCTTGATATTTCTTTCCATCCTTCTCTTTATGCACTGCTTTATCTGGATCAAGGATTCTAGGTGGAGGTTTTTTTATTTTGTAATACTAAAAAGATATCATCAAATAGGTTCAGGATTTTGCTGTTCTTATTTAGGAGAAATCAGTCAGTCTAGCTGTTGTTATTTTTATAGGGAGCATATTATACCTTGGGATGCATTTAGGCATTTTATTTGTTTTTGTGTTTTAAATTTCACTTTGAGAAATACAGGTGTGCATTTCTTTAGACTTCAAGTTATTTCATAATTTTCAAAATGATCCTTCAACATTTTCCTTAACATATTATTTCATCCTCATTCTGTCTTTTTCTTTTTTCTAGAAATGTAAGAACTTCTTCATTTTTCCTCAAGTTCTTAACAAGCTTTTAATGTTTCTGTACTCCTTATTTCTCTGTGATGCAGTCTGGGTACTTTTTTCTGTTTTGCTAATTCTCCATAGATGGCTAATCTGCTTTTTAAAATTCTCCATTTAATTATAACTAATAATTACTGTATTTTTAAATGCTACAAATTTTCTTTGATTTTTTTTTTGCTTAATAATCTTGTCTATTGTATAAGCTCTTGTGTATTTGAAAATGCATCCCACAACACAAGGTTTGCTTTTGGAAAATCTAATAATTTAGGGATATTCATGGGAATTATTAGCTATTTGTTTTGAGAAAAGCATGGATTATGAAAACATGAGCAAAACACCTCTAAATGAGCTTGCTAAATTTGTAAATTTCAGGGATCTGGTTTTTCTTTTTTTAGCATAAAGATGAAGAAATTAACCCATTTTCTGCATTTTTTTCTGTGAAGCTCTAGTGTTCAGTTCTGCCTTAAAAAATGAGTGTTAATTAAAATATTTAACAATTGGTATGGCACAAACACTGGCCAGTTAGACTAGACATTGGCCCTAGCAATTGGCAAAGTTGTATCCACATGTTCTGTTTCAGGACCATCCCTTTGTAAGGACTGAATTCTCTGGGTTCCATTTCTTCCTCAGAAGTTTCTCATAGCTTCCACCTAGGATGAACTCTGAGTCCTCTTTCTGTGTCCAATGTGCCTGTAAAGAGCAAGTTCAAGGTTATCACATCATGGTAGGTACTTTTGAAACTAATGTTAGATTCTGTACCTTCTTACAACTAGATGCACACTTTCCAATTCATGTTTTTGGTTTTTAACACTGTCTTTGTATTATCTCAAACTTTGCAGTGGGTTTAGAATACCTTCCTTGTTAATGTCATCAAGAGATTTTAGATGCTTTGGAATGAGAGTTTTGTTTAGGCTGTTAACTTTTTAAATTACATATTTGTTTGATACTAATGTGTACTCTGCTGGATAAACAATTCTACAACATTAGTGCTTTGCACATATTTCTCTTTGTTATGCCTAGATTGGCGTATAGATATTCTGAGGGTTGTGGTTCCTTTGGTAAATATTTCATGATTTCAACAGCTAAAGTGAAAAGTGGTTCTGTAATTACCCTTTCTCTTCTTATACAATTACGTAATTGAAGTTTTGGCATGCCAAACTCTTTACACAGAATGAATATGTAAGAGTCAGGTTTATTGCATCCCTTGCAGCATGATGGAAGACACATTTTGCTATGCATCCTGCTATATTAAAAGGACCAACAACCTCCCTCTTTTGAAATGAATAAAGAAAATTGCTATTAAAATTTGCCAGAAAACATTTAGGAACAAATTGAGAAGTTTTATAACTAATGTTCTTCGTAATATTTTGAAACTCTAAGCATTTTAACTTTTATAATTGGTAACATGATTTTAATTTTATTAGTGGCAGGATTATTTTTCAATGATTACAAGGTAAATGTGTACTAAATAATTTTTTTCTCAACATTTACAAATTTTGAAAACCAGAATACACAGAAGCTGCATTCTCTTTCCAGATTAGGATAATAATGATGACTTAATTTCAATGAGAAGTACTCAAAAAATAATTAATATACTTTACATTTAACAAGATCTATACTTTAGCTTAAAACTTTGTTGTAGGGCTCTCCATGAAAGGCATACTCTAAAATTGTCTTAGTGAATGGTCAAGAGTATGTTTCAGATAAACTAACAATAGTGTCAATGTAAAACAAAAGTGAATAAATAACAAACAAGGAAAAAATGTTTACAGAGAAAAGTGAAGTAGGATTATTAGAAGTTACTTACTGACAGATTTCCATAAAATATTCATCTCATGGACAAAGCTATTTTTAAGGACTTCTAACAGAACCTTAATGTAAGAATGTCAGAGCTATTATATTTGTTTTATAATCTTCCATAATTCACATGTCACATAAATTTATTTAATTTTTTCAACGTAAGATCTGAAAATGATCTAAAACTCTCTGTAACTCATTTTTAAAAAATAATAAGTTCTATGTTTTGTACAGGAGGGGATTCATTGTGACAATTCCAAATAGGCTTATATTGTACATTGGCTAGATCATTCCTAACATTTCTGCCCCTCGGGCCCTCCCCTCCCTACTTAAAGCAATTGCAAGAGGTTTTTTTTTTTATTCTATTCCCTCACCTTTATTTCCTTCATTCACTTTCCACCACACATACTGTACCTATTTTACAGTCCTGTCTTTCATTATTAATACCTAAGTCTATGTTCAAAGGGATTTCTCAATGTATCCCTGCTGTGAGTATACTTTACTTTGGTTCATTCAGCCCCTTTCATTACATTCACTTACCCATGACCTCACAGCCTCCATTTTTCAACAACTTTCAATACATATCTTTATATCCTCTACCTTCACAGAAGTCATATATTATGATATTGTTGACTCTCTATCATTCCTTTTTCCTTTCCCTCCCTCCCTGAGTTCCATAGTATAGTTCTACTCTTATAAACATGTTTTACATATACATTTATATATGATCATGTTTGTTTTGTGTGTATGTTTATTTTTTGTATATATCTTCCACCTATGAGAGGAAACATGCCTGACTTACCTAACTTATCATGATGTCCTCCAGTTGCATCCATTTACCTTCTAACCACATGGTGTCAATCTTCCCCGTGGCTAAGTAAAACTCCATTGTATAAATGACCACATTTTCTTGATCCATTCATCATATGTAGGGCATCTGGGTTGTTTCCATAGCTTGGTTTTTGTGTAAGTCAGGATACAACATAGACACTTGAATACCAATATTTATTGCAGCATTACCATATAATTCACTTTGAAAGAAGAAATTATAATCTGATTTCTTGTGAATAAACAAATAAAAAAATGACATTAAGGCTATACTGCATGTCATTTTATTTTTGCTTTTCATTTCACTGGTCACATCAATGAGGGAAATGGAAGAATGTGCAGGTGGGTTACTAGGATGACTACAAAATATACACAAGGTGCAAGATGAATATCTTTCTGGAATATTGTATTCTATCCATTATTTATTGTTAAAAAGAAATAATAGAGTGGAGATACTTAGAGTAATTTGAAAGAGCTGAATGTTGGCCAAAAATATTTGTAAAAGAACTGGAAATTTATATCAATAGGAATGTAACAATAACTACATAAATGCGATTGTCCTCAGTTACGTAATCCAAATTAAACCGTCCATGCAGATAATGTGGAACCCATCAAGAAAATAAGTGAAAATTAGTGTGAAACAGTGAATAAAGTTATGCAGCCAATATCAGATCTATCTGAGACAGATTCAAAAACCCTATAATAGATTTTGAATCTGAAAGAATGTGAAGTATTTAAGAAAAGTAAGCAAGATTCATCAAACCAGATTATGTTTAATTCACAATCTCATCTGATTCATAAATTTTTTCCAGGTTAATAAAGAACAGTGCTGAGTATTCTAAAAAACCTGCTAAATGTTTAAAATAATATTTTCTCAAGTTGCAGGGAATTCCAGAATTTACCCCTAATATCAGGGAAAAGTACAGAATATTTAAGTTGAAAACAATGAAAAAGCTATTGTTAAAAATTCAATAATTAGGTTGCTGGGCATAATTGTTTGCTAACTAACAGTCATGAACTTGAAGTCATTACTTGGCTTGACATTCTGTTGAAATAATGATGGGCAACTGCTTCTGCCAAATTCTGCATCCTCATAAAGTTAAAGTGCTTCATAAAGTTAAAGTGCTCTCTGTTACCGGAACTGAAGACATTAATTATCCATGAAAACCTGAGTTCACCTTCAGTGTCAATTGGAAATGCCTTCAAAAGTTTATTTCTGTTATGTCAAAGGATCTCCACTGGTCCCAAAATATGGATACAGAGAATAATGGGGTCTGTAGGTTGTTTTCACTATTTGGAATGCTTCAAATAGGTTGTCAAAATTATTGTATTTAAATGTTTGACCTCTTCTGAGATCAACAGATCTATGATAAATGTGTTGGTCTGCCTGGGACTGAAATTCAGCTAATGTGTATAGATCATTTATTTTCCAAGCATTGTGTGAGGTACATACATAACAATGCATCTTGGTAAGAATATAAGTTTGATACTGATACTTTCATAGCATAATAGCAGTTCAGCCTCCTTATATCTGAAACATATGCTTCTCACTTTATACAGCAGCACGGACTGTCTATCCTAGAGACACATTTAAGAATGCAACTGTGAGCTGAATATAATCAACTTCCTGCTAACGACAGGCATTTGATATTTAAAGAAGTCTAATATTTGACAGATGATCTAATGAACATGTTAACCATCCATTTCTCTACATTAAAATAAACACACTTTGTCTCTATATTTAATTATATCTCAAGAAGAAAAAATGTATAAGCTAAGTTGTCACAATTCCTACTTGTAGAAATATCTCCAAGGCCACTATGCCTCTAGCATTTATAGTGATTCTGTATTTTAAAGTGGTAATTTACAAAGAAATTTTCTCCTTTCAAAGTTATAGTGGAATACTTTTCTGCCAAGAAGGACCCAAACAATATGATTCTATATGCATTAAATTTAATAAAATGAAAACTGTATGAAGCAATTAATTTTCATTTTTCACCTCATTTATCAATGCACTAACAGCCAAGTTCAGAGACAAAAATATAGTAGGTAAACTTTATAGGTCTGGTAATGTAATTTTCCTCTACTTTTATCAGATGGTTACTATTTTGTTTCATTTTTTTCTCCCCTTATGGTACTTTTCACCTTCATATTATTTACTCAAGCAGTTTAGAACTCTATAGGATGTATGCAGAATTATCACATTTTTCTTACTGAGTATAGGCATAATCATAAGGTAAATAGACTAGAAAATTTGAGGTTGAGAATGAATTAGAAATCCCAAGACAGATAATCCTCATAATTATTCAGTTCCACATATTTCATGTGGCCAAGACTTCATTCTTGAGTGATGTCATTGGTATTAATTTCATCATGACTCAGAGAAAATCCTGGTAAGAGATAAATTTATCTGAAATGTGACTTTCATAAATATTTTCACATAACGTGAGTGGCAGTGTGACAAGCCAGTCAGGAGTGACTGGAACCTGAAACTGCACAAAGACAGAAACATCTGGCAGATGCTGGGCAAGCAGTGAAGTCTCTGTCTGGCAGTTAAGGCCAGAGGGAGAGTTGTGATTGTGACTGGACGATGGTATAACTAATATTGGGGTTCTTGGGATGTTCAAAAGTCACCAAATATGTGCTAATGAGGATGGCTGAACTCCATGGCAGCTGTCTCACTTCATTTTGTTATGTGTGGAGAAATCCTGTTTTATTTGTATTGATGGCTGGCAGAAGGAATGTCAAGTCAGAGGTGAATTTAATCCTTTAGTGAAGGAAATACATGGTGAATTAATTCATTTTTCTTTCAAATCAAGTAAGTGTATCTTATTTTTGATATTTTAATGTATTACAAAGATCAAGAGAAAACATGATAAAATTATTTCTATAAACGCCTAAAATTCATGAGCTCTTCCTTCCTATCGCTCTGCCTTCTTCCTCCTGGTACCTGTCACACTTTTTTTTTCTGTACTACATTTTTTCTTTCCTCTTCTTTTTCCAGCTTTTTTCCTTCTTTCCCTTATACTTTTCATACCCTAAGTAAAATCTTCTTTGATTCCTTTATTTTGAAGTTAATCAGTTTTTATTGTAGTAAATGTTTAGTTTTTTAATAAAAATGCAGCTTATACTGTGAGACCATCTATATCCACAGACCTGACCACAAAACTGCTTTACTCTGAAAGTTTAAGTAATTATTTTGATACTTAGTGCTCCCTCAAAGGCAGAATATCTACTGAGTTCACCCAGCAGTTTTAAGAAACTTAAATCATACTAATGTTTGTTTATAATTAAGAAAAGATTGGCTGTGGTGGTCTAAGCTTATAATCCCAGCTATTTGGGAGGTATAAGTGGAAGGATCACAGTCTAAGACTGGCCACGATAAAGCACTGGGAGTATGGCTCAAGTGATAGAGCATTTGCCTCATGTTTATCAGCCCCTGAGTTCAATCCTCAGTACTGCTAAAAAATAAATAATAAACAAATAAGAGAAGAAGTGCAGTAATCTGAGATACCTACATGACAGATGTGCATGTTTAGTAAGGTTTTCATAGGAACAAGGCCTACCTACATCCAAGAACCCTTAACAAAGTCAAAAAGTAAGAAGATTTTAAAACAAATTTTCTAATCAACTCTATTACTGTCTTTTAATTGGTACATTTACATTTTACACATCTAGAGGTAACTGATATAGTTATAATAAACTATACCATACTGTAACTGGTTTCTCTTTTTCTGTTTAATCTTGGTTAAACTGAGTTTGTTTATGTTCCATTGTGAATTCCTTCAGGTGTTTTGAGTTTTTTTTTTTTTTAACTCTGTGTATTTATTTTAAAATTCTAAATACTAAATACTTTTCAAACATTTCAACCGTGAAAAATTTCCAAATATTACCATCATTAGGAATAATATTTTTATGTCAGGCACTCCATTTTTTCATTTTTATTAGCATACGTTAATTGTACAGGGGAGATTCATTGTGACATTTCTAAATGTGCCATGTACCTGCACAGATGAAATGTATTTTGATGTTGTTGACTCTCTATCATTGTCTTCTACTTTCTCTCCGACACAGAGTTCCATAGAGTAGTTTCACTATTACAAACATCTTCTACATATAAGTTTGTATAGGATCATGTTTCTTATTATGCATACATTTATCTTTTGGAGCTGTCTTCTACATATGAGAGAAAGCATGAGGCCTTTGTCTTTCTGGGCCTGGCTTTCTTCTATCCATTTACCTGCAAATCACATAATTTCATTGTTCCTTACAATTGAATAAAGCTCCATTGTGTGTGTGTTTTCTTAATCCATTCACCAGTTGTAAGGCATCTGGGTTGTTCCCATAGCTTGGCTATTGTGAACAGTAGTGTAATAAATGTGAGTATGCAAGTGGTTCTAATGTGTCCTGACTTACATTCCTTTGGGTATTTGTCCAGGAGTGGTATCACTGGATTATATGGTTGTTCTATTTTTAGGTTTTTAAGCAATTTCTATACTGACTTCAATAAAAGTTGTACAAATTTACATTCCCACCAACAGAGTATAAAGGTTCCAATTACACTGCATCCTCACCAATGTTTGTTCTTGTTTGTGTTCTTGAAGGTAGTCATTCCAACTGGGGTTAAAAGTAATTTTAGTATGGTTTTGACTTGCGTTTCTTTCATGACCAGGGAAACTGAGTACCTGTTTATGTATTTATTGTCCATTCATACCTCTTTCTCTAAAAATTATCTATTCAATTAGTGTGGCCATTTTTTCATTGGGTTATTGAATCTTTGGGATTTTCATTTTTTGAGCTCCTTCTCAATTCTGTTTATTGGTCCCTCAGCAGATGAAGAGCTGGCAAAGATTTCCCCCCCATTCTGTAGGCTGTCTCTTAAGTCTAGTGACTATTTCCTTTGCTGTGCAGAAGGTTTTTAGTTTGATGCAGTCCCATTTGTCCATGTTTTCTTAATTGCTGCGTCCTTGGGGTTCTATTTAGGAAGTTATTGACTATGCTCGTATGTATTCTTTATTCTTTTCTGCAGTTAAAGTTTCAGGCCTTATATTAAGGACTTTGTTCCACTTCAAGTTGATGTTGATACAGAGTGAAAGACAGGGATCTAGTTTCTGCCTTCTACATGTGGATATCCATTTTTCTCAGCACCATTTGTTGAAGAGGCTGTTTATCTCCAACATGTATTTTGGGCTACATTGTCAAAACTCAGTTGGCTATTGCTGCATGGATTTATGTCTGGGTTTTTTCTTCTGTTCCATTGTTATCCTGTCTGGTTTTGTGGCAGTAATCTGTTGTTTTATTGCTATGGCTCTGTAGTATACAGTTTGAAGCCAGGTATTGTGATACCTCCAGTATTAGACTTTTTGCTCAAAACTCAGTATCTTTTGTATCTCCATATGAACGTTACAATTGATATTTCTGTCTCTACTAAGAATGTCATTGGAATTTTATGTGCCTTGAACATGTAGATTGCTTTTGGTATAATACTCACTTTTCAGGATATTGATTCTGCTGATCCATGAATATTGGAGATTGTCCCATCTTCTGATGTTTTCTTCAGTTTCTTTCTTCTCTGATTTATAGTTTTCATCAAAAAGGTCTTTTGTTTCCTTCATTAAATTTATTTCTACAAAATTTTTTGAGGATATTTTAAATGGAATCTTTTAACATTTATGGTTGTATGTATACTTACATGGTCAACATAATTTACTTTAATAATCTGGGTTGGAGTTTATAATTTGAATTAATGAGAGTTGATTACAAAATCCTTCCTTATAGCTGCTTATTATATGTTCATTTTCTATAAAATTGGCTGAAATTTGTTTAATAAATTATTAAAAGAGAATAGCTATGTTATTAAAAACCTGTTTTCAATAGTATTTATGGTGCAGAAAATGTGAATCAAAGTTTGAATTTAATGACTGAGGGAGTATGTTATTTTGTGGTAGTGTGGTTTGAACTCCATGCTTTGCTCTTGCTAGACAGTTGCTCTACCACTAGAGCCATGCCTCCAAACCTTTTTGCTCTAGTTAGTTTTCAGGTAGAGTGTCACTTTTTTGTCCAGAGCCACTTTCAAACCACAATCCTTCTACCTGAGGTCTCCCACATAGCCAGGGCCACAGGCATGTTTCACCTTGCCCGGCTTATGGGTTGAGATGACTTCTAACTAACTTTTTGCCCAACTGACTTGGAACTGCTATCCTCCTGCTTACTGCCTCCTGAATAGTTGGGATTTACATGGATGAGCCACCACAATTCTTGATTATTTATGTTGTCATCCTTAAATAATGCCACAATACAAAACCTGTTAATGGATTTTGCTTTTAGCAATGCTAATTTTTCTAATATATTGATAGCTTATACTTGAAGTGTTATCTTGGTGACTTCATTATTAGTGTCAGGAAGGAAAACTTTTCATCTATCTTTTTGTGCTTAGTCCCTGGAGACCTGCAAATTAAGCCGACAAAAATAGAATAGCAAGGGATAAAAATATTTACTTTTATAGAGTAGCAAACAGAAGAAGTTAACTTTCTACATGTAACTAAAGTTAGAGGCTTTACCTATAATTCCTTAGCAGAAGAAAACACTCTGTGTGGAGAAATAATAGGTTTCATGAAGAAGGACAAAAGGGGTTTTATTTTGTTTCTCCTTTTATTTTATCACTTTTACATTTACTTACATGTTTATACATTGTTTCTGCCACCTCCCACCCACCCCCTTAACCCCCTCCTCCCCCAACACCCCACATATCCCACTTCCAGGTAGAACCAGTTCCACCCTCTTCTCCAATTTTGTTGAAGAGGAAACGTAAGAGATAATAAGAAAGACATTATTTTTCTAGTTTGGGATAAAGATAGCTATACAGATAAGCAGTACACAAGAATGTTTGTGAGGGTGTTTGTTTATACAGGCAGGAGTGTTCTGTCTTCCTCATGGGACTTATGAAAGATTTACTCTTGATTTTGTCATGGGAATAATTTTTGAAAATCTCATTTTCTATAAATTGATGCTCATTTTCAGTTAAGGGAAGCCCTGAAAAGACTTCATTCTGTATCTGTTGAATCTCAAGAGTCTCCAGCTTAAAATATTTCTGAGTGGGTCCCTACTGGAAAATCTCTAATTCCATTTTAGCTGTCCTTATAGCAAAAGGATGAGCTGTACTGATGAATATCAAATAAAATTTGGAAACATGAATTTTAAAACATCTATAATAGTCTGTAAGCATATGTCAGAGACTAAGTTTTTGATTAAGCAGTCACAATTGCTCTCCTGTGACATAATTCACCATGTGGCTGATGTTTCCAATGGATTTGAAATTGGTCCTTGCTTTTGAATTCCTTCCCACAATATGGTGAGGTGCAGAATGAAGTTATTTTTAATAAACCGAACAGATAAGAGCAAAATTAATGTATTCCTCTATGGAGTTTTGTACAGGATCTTAAAAGAACAAATTTCTTTTACTTGGCTTATAACCTGCCATTTTGAAGCAGCACAAAAATTCCATGTGAAGAGCAAACAGTATGGGAACAATTTCAGTTTGTTAACTGCTGTCATATCTACATTCTGACTCTGCACATCCAACTTCTGTTATCACTGTGATTCTGGGTGTATATCCAGAGAGGTGCTTTCTGAATATTAAAGAAGCTAAATTTGCAAACTTTTAGTAAAAATACATTGAGTGGAGTAATTTGTCATGGTTATTAAAATAGCATATTAGACTGCAGCAACCATTCTATCATTCAAGGCAGAATAATAGGATGTGTGGATTGACCAAAGTCTTCTAGAAGTTCATACTATTTTGCTATTTTACCTAAGAAAGCTGACTTTAACCACACCTGTGCTCTGATGTTAGTAAGCAATTTTACTGGCATTTAGAGTTTCTTTTTCCTGCCAGAAAAATGATCTTTAAAACACATACACTATGCAAATTCTAGGCAGGAAAAGCCATATTATTTCCTTTTTAAAGGAACAAATTCATTTGAAAAACAATTATATAGGCAAATGTATAGAGGCTCAATTTGTGATAGTACAGTTAATACAATCAATGTTAGAAATTGATAAAGGTATTTAATTTCTTCCTCTGTGATTGAGTTAAAATATATAGATGCTAGCAAGAAAACTTTCTTCAAGAAACTCTCTTATTCTTCCCACAATTTAGTCTTTATTTCCTCTTATGGTACATTCTGTTTCTTGTTCTCCATATTTAATGTATACCTGTTGCCCTTGGATTATTTCATCATGAATACATGCAAAAATACTTTATGGTTTAGAAGATTGGAATCATACATAGTTTTATGTTCCCAGGGGCTAGTAAAATACCCCAAATATTTCTGTATTCATAGATTCTCAACATTTTATCTTGGGAATCTAGTAGTATAAATTAGGATTACAAAACCTGTATTCACTTGAATCATTGATGTCTCAGATTATATTAATTTTGTGAAAATAGTTTTTGTTCTAAAAACAGATTTGATGGGATGTGTGATACTCAAATTAGAAGGAATGATTCCTGAATATCTGTCTTCATTTAGTACTTTCTTGTCAGAAGATACAGCTTGAAGTATGATGATCAGGAACCGAGTTGCACAGCCCAATATCAATTCCATTACAAAGGATGATGGCAATCAGGCTTTTTGCACTTGTGGCATTTCTCTACCAGCTAATGCTTCATTTCTTACACATCTGGTCCCTCAAGGTCTAAGGCTGACTAAGGAATATTTGAAATAAAGCAGCCATGGCTTAACTTCCAGTTTCATCAACATCTCAGTAGTAAGAAAGATAAAATCAAGGGTATTTAGGTAAATGAAAAGTGACTTGCATACTCTTAAACCACCAGAAATTTCATTATTCTTTAGCATGGTGTAAAATATGTTGTCGTGGATTAATATTGCTTCAGATATAAAATCATGCAATTTATTAAATACCATTTATTTTTACTATATTTTCTAATCTAATCCAAACTTTCAGTTGTTCAAGGCTGAACAGTTTCCTTATATTTTAACCTCTCAATAGTTGGAAACATTTATAATAAAACCTACAGAAAGGAGAATACAAAGTCATTGTCAGAGTTGTTATTCAGTGTGTTGATTGTTGTTAACTTTTCATCCATAAAATGATGTCAGAGATCTGCGCAATTCCTTTGAAAATAAATTCTGGCTACAATCTTTAAATTTGGATCATGCCAATAGATGAGTGGAGTTTTCTGTCCGGGAGAATAAATGTCTATTGAATAGCTATTTGTAAAACATGGAAATTGGGAGACACACAGATAATAACATTAACTTTATAATTATAACAGGCATTGATTGGATATTATTTCATAAGCATTTATATTACACATAAACATATTATGTTATTTAATCTTAACAATAGCACTATAGGTACAGGTCACTGCTGTCTCCATTATGTAATGAAAAAATTGATGTCACTCAAGCTGTAAGTGAGAAACTAATATTTCAATTCATGTTTATCTGACTTCTGAGTTCAAGAACTGAGCACTATACAATTCAGAAGGACTTTTACTAAAACATATATCATCTCAGTCTGAAAGGGAGGCTCTCATGGGGAGAACTAAATGAAGATATATGAATGTTGGGTAATACTCCTGGGAACTTTCTTAAAGAAATGAAGAGCTGGTGAAGTAGCTCATGTAATAGAGAACATGCCCAGCAAGTATAAAGCTCTGAGTTCAAGTCCCAGCACCACCAAAAATAGTAGGAAGCAATGCAAAGTCTGAACTGGACAGAGTCTTCAGACAATCCACTGGAAGCTCTGAGCTGACCCTTCGGGATGTTCCTAAATTAGGACCAAGGCCTGGGCCTCCAAACCCAATACTCAACAATAATTGGAAATAGTCTTTTCTTATAAGTGTGGGCGTTGGATATGGGCTCTTCTGGTATGATTTTGGGGGGAACATCTGTCTTCAGCCAAGGTCAATATCTTAATATTGTGAGCCTTCTAAAGCCATCACTGCGACTGTGGGGAATTGACTGCCTTAGTTCTGAGTCCAGGATACTTCTTTCTTTTCTTTGTTTTATTGCTGTGCTGAGTAGGGTTACATTGTAGCACCCACAAAAGTTCTTACAATGTAACAAATATGTCATACTTGAAATCAATCCTCCATAGTTCTCCTTTATCTCCTTCATTCTTGGAATAGTTTCAAAGGTATCATTTTTTCATTTACATGTACGTTTACACAGTATTTGCACTATTCCTTCCCACTGGTGCCAAGCCCATAGACAAGACCTATTTCTACTCCCGTTTTCTCATTTTGTAAAGAAAAGAAAGAAAATGACATTTTTTGTTTAAGATAGCTACACAGAGAGTTTCCTTGTGACATTTCCATGTGTATATGTATTATAACCCAAATTGGTTCATCTCCTCTATTTTTGTTTTTCCTACCTTATTTCCCCTTCTTATGGTGACTTCAACAGTTGTAAAAATTCTATATTACTTATATAGACAGTATTTCAGCCATATTCACCTTCTCATCTTCCTTCTTTTACCCTTACTTTCTTGTATGTAACCTTTCCTTAGTGTGATCTGTTTTTCATAAAATTGCTGTATTTGTATTAGGTCTATATTCCACATATGAGAGAAAACATATGACTTTTGGTCTTCTGAACCTGGCTAACTTCACTTAAGTTGAGGGATGCTTTTTTCCCCAAAGAACTACTACAGCAATGCTTTAAAATTTCTTAACAAAATATCCTATAATTAGTTTTCAATTATCCATGTTAGAATAAGTTAAAGAATACAGTTAGAAGCAAAATAAATATCCTAATGATAATTAGCTATATGAAAGATAACTATATAACTTTTAAAACTATACAACTCTACTTCCTTCCACATTTCTTGTTCTATATTGCTATGGAAAGTTCATAAAGATTTCAGGGTTCCTTCTTCCTTGTTTACCCATCTTTATTTAGGCTGTGATCAAAGATGTTAATGGCATCCTCCATAGTATTCTTTTATTCTACTATCATTTTTTCCTTATTTTCCTTTAGTCTGTCTTTGACATTCTTCCAGACTGCTGAGCTTTTCTTTTTATTGATTTCTTGGAATTATTCTTTTAAACATTGGAAGGATATTCATCTGACTTCTAATGTACTCATTGTACTATGTCCACTAAATGTATCTTCCCTTTTTAATGCAGTCTTTGTACATGGTCCAGAAATATTTTATAATAACAATACAAGATTTGAACAAGATTGCCCAGCTTTCTTTATAATGCAGACAGAGATATCTCAAGTGACAGATTTGATGTCACTTTCTTCTTAGGCTTTTCTCTGAGTGTCTGGAAACCTGGTCCCATAGATAGCAAACCCAACCCTGCATAAAGTCATAAACTACAATGCAATCTAAGTAATTGCTTAGTACATTCAACTTTGAAACTACAAATAATGTCAAAAAACATTCTAGGTGAGTGGCAATTTGTCTTAACTCTACCATTTATAGAAATGAGTTTCGTCATCTTTAACATGGGGAAATAATCTCTACTCAATGGATTATCATGAGGCCAAAAGAACAGATGCATAAAGAAAACAATATAAAGAAACTACAATTGAACATTCACAATCCCAATTTTGAAAGAAAAAATGTTCCAATATCTGAAATGTTTGAGTGTTGACATGTTTCACAGGTAGAAAATTCCATTCTAAAATTTGATTTATATATAAAATTCTCAAAAGTCTCATATAAGATTACCTCCAGGCTAGGTTTAAAAATATATATCAAACAGAAAGGAATTTTTTTGATTAGGCCTGGGTTGCTTCCTGCAAATAAGTCATTAGTATTCAAATATTTCATAATCTAAAAAACCCAAATCTGAACACTTCTGGTCTCAAGTAATTTAGATGAGGGATCCTTAACCCACACTTGATATTTAATACACTATATATATTGTTACTGTTAAAAGTTACTGTGAGGATAGTAATTACATGAATTTTCTTTTTCATTGTGTGTGTGTGTGTGTTTCTTTTTGTTTTGGTTTGGTTTTTCTTTGGTGGCACTGAGGTTTGAACTTATTGCCTCATGCTTACTAGGCAGGCAATCTATTGCTTGATCTACTCCACCAGCCCTTTTTTTTTTTGTCAAGTTTTTTTTTTGGATAGGATCTCACAAACTATTTGCCTAGGTCTGGCTTTCTTTCTTTTTTTTTTTCCCATTTGAGGAGTGACTGGTCCCTTGTTCTCTGTAGTTCTGAAGGATGACAGCAGAGATGTGGAGATGATCAGGTCCCTCAGGCCCCTGAGTCTGTTTCCTCAATCAGATGTGGGAAAGAGACAGAGAGCAGAGGAGTTAGGAGCATTCAAGTCTTGAGTTGGGTGCTGGTGGCTCACACCTGTCATTTTTAGCTACTTGGGAGGCTGAGGTTGGGAGGTTCAAGGTTAGAAGCCAGCCTGGGGAAATAGTTCAAGAAACGCCCATCTCCAAAATAACTAGAGCAAAATGGATCATGTGCTTTGCAAAAGTGAAGCCTTGGGTTCAAGCCCCAACCCCACCAAAACCTCCCCCCAAAACGAAAAACAGAGTCTACATCTTGCCTTCAAGTCCAGGAAAGTCTGGCCTGGAGGATCCTGGAGGGTCTGCGTGACAAGGTGTCCCAATCAGCTCTTGGATTTGTAGAGTGAGTACTCGTGATGGAGGCACAGCTGAGGCTGGGCGGAAGGACATGAGGAACATTGTCTTGGTGGTGGAAAATCACTAGACCTAAGTCAGGTTACAGGGGTTGGAGTTCCTGCACCACCCTTTACTAGTGTGTGTCTGCAGCTTTAAATGGTGATCATTCTCTCTCTGCATCCTGAGTAGATAGGATTACAGCAGGCATGAGCCACCAGCACCCAACTTTGTTTTGTATTTTTGAGACAGGATCTTGCTAGGTAGCCCAATTGGCCCCCAACTCAAGTCCTTCTTATCTTAAACCCCTGAGTAGTCCTGGGGTTACAGTGGTACATTGCTATACTCAGAAAAGAAATTGGCTTTAATTGTTCAAGCAGGATCTGTATTTTAACGTTTTACAACTCCCTAATTCTATTTATGTACTACCCAAGATGAGAGCAAGGAACTATGTGTATCATATTGACATCTGTAATATTTTTATTTTATTTTCTTTGCAAACAAGTCTTCATACATGACAGTATTGTTTTAAATACTTTGAATACTTTAAAAATAATAATTCATTGAATCACTGTAGTAACTTAAATGGTATAGATAGTAACAATTCCAACTAGCACATAAAAAGATCGAATCTTACCCAAGGTCATAAGAGCTTGACTCTGTGGGAGAGGTCCTCCTTCAGTATCTATGCTGTTAAACATATGCTTTCTCCAGATTGATTAACCATATTTCCGTATGAATTTACAGTTGTCAAGATGTTTTCATAAAATTTATCTAGCTGTGTCTTTGCACCAAACCAGCAGTGTAGGCTGGTCAGTGTTCCTGTTCTTTCTTAAAGGAGGTAGACTGATGAGATTCCCTGAAGAAGACTGCACATTCTTAGCCTCCACACAATTAAATGTGCAGGTATGGCAGAAACAGTGATGAAGCCTTCCCAAACGTATTACAAAGCAAAATAATGGTCATATGTTATAATCTTATAGGAAGTTTCAGTAAGAATGTGAAGGACAAAGTTGCTTCCATTTGAATGATCCATTAAAGTGTTCCATTTAAGTAACTGATCATTTTCCTATCATTTCTTTTGTTTATACTTAAATCTCTCTAGACTTCAAATGAATATTATGCATTTCTTTTTTCAACTTTTTACTTTTCCTAAAATTTTTAAATTTTATATTTTAATAATCATACATTAATGAGGTAATTTTATTTATCATAAATTAATAAAAAGGGACTTCATTGAGATAATTCCATGCATGCATACAGTGTACCTTGAATGAGTTCACCTCCTCCATTTTATTCCCATTTCCATATCTCTCCTCCTCACTTTTCAAACAGTGTTTGGTGGGTTTCATTATGCTGTCTTCATATATAGATTGCATTTCTAATGAATATACTGTTCTTTCTGATTAAGGTATTTTGAGTTTTAAAAGAATTATGCAAAATATTTTTAAATGATAAATTTCATTTTAAAACTAATTTAATAGAAACTTAAACACACCTCAGAGAGGTATGTTTAATCTATACACTTCTTCATGAAGAAAAACATTCCTAACTCACACCATTCAGTAACTTGGGTCCTAGTTCTGAGAACTTGCAGGATGAAGCCAAAATTGTAACCATGGTGATATAGATATTCTGCTGCTGCATTTACTTCAAATGCAGGCAGTCTGATCACCTAAATTCTCCCTTGTAGGAATAAGCAAAGAAAATTAGGAAGAAGGCAATACAAGGATGTTCACCTCATTTGTCCTCTAAGAAGATTGCATAGTGTCTTCCTGAAGCTCAATAAAAATCAGACAGTCATTTTAATAGAAGCCTTGGCTTTGCTATTACATGGCTTTCCAAAAGAATATTCTTTTGGTTTCTCCTTAAGGATATAGTTTCATTTTTAAGTAAGATAATAAAAGGGGTGTCATATTAATTACCTTAATTTCTTGCAAAAATTGAGTAAGGGTAACCTGAACTAATAGAATGAAAAGCATCCTGAAATGCCAAAACTCAAACAAATATTATGCATTATCATTCCATATTTTATACAGAGTTCTTAATGTAACATGTGAGAAAAGTACAGATGGTATAAAATGGAAAGAAAACAAAAAATCATTTATTTTTTTCTTTTCTAATGCAGCCAGAAAGCACACACATAGAGAGAAATGCACAGTTATAAATATATAATCTTTCCTTTACTTCTCTTTCAGTTCAGCCCATTGAGAGTGTCCCGGAAGCTTGTATATGTGGAAATAGGATGCAATGTAAGCGACCTATTAAAACACAGTTCACAGCTGCAGAGTCTGCATTTAGTTGGTCAATTTATAGTAAGAAGTGTTTGCTGTGGATCAATAGATCCCCATGAAATGTCTAAGCCAATGGAGGAACTGAAAATTCAAATACAGGATCTAATTTCAGTGTTATATTACTAGGAATTATTTGAACAATTTCTCTAGCCCACTAGTTTCATTGATTAAACTTTGTAAGAGGATTGGACTTAGGCATGAATTTGACATGCAGGATCCCCTCAATAAATAAATTTAACCTTATGATAGGAAAAAAGGATGATCACAGGTCAGCAAATAAAACTCATGCTTGAATGAAATACCTGTACCTCATTATTGGGATTCTTTACTTTTTTTCCATTTTTTCATTATTATTGTCAGTACAGCATTTTATAAAATTAAGTATAGGGATCACATTGCAGTGAGCCCTCTTGCCCCCATAAAGCTGATAAATTATGATTGGTGAGTCAGGCAGCAAGGTATTTACTTGGCAATGTGGATGTTGATTAGCTGATAGCTGTACATGCTGAATACCCAAGGCCACATTTTCTCGAATGACTCTAATGTAGAGTCAAACTGTTTGAAAAGAGGTAAGTGCTTCCAAAAGTACATTGCTAAGTGGAAAGTCAAACTTCCAGTGTGTCTGCTTTGTTTTCTGAGACTCAGTAAGCATATCATGTATAAATCTAGCAATGAATTTACATAGATTAAAAAAATTCAGAAACCAAAGACCTACACATTGTTCTTTGAAAAACAATTATGTATCAGCTTTTATATATATTCATTTATACTCTTGGATGAACCTACATATTTCAAAGTATAGATTAATGTCAACTATGTGTACAGGAACTCATTACTCATAGTAGTTTTTGGTACAAAATAGGTTTGCTCATTTCTAACCTGATGAAACAAAAAAGATATGCTACAGTCGTAGAATGTGATCTTTGGTATAAAATGACAAAATATAAAGTCAATTTGCTCTTTTGTCTTTTAAGGAAAATTTGTTAAATTTTATACACAGATGACAAATACAAATTCCAGGATGAAATACTTCCTCATACCAGATAGGGCTCCCTTATGTAGTAAGGTCATTAGTAAATTTGAAAAAAAAAATTAGTAAGCAAAGTAACATATCCAAATTTCTGATAACATTCGGCAGAGAAAAACATGGTGTTACTTCTTGACCTTGATCTTGAACTATTTCACTCCTTTCTTCATGTTATTATTATGCTGATAAGATGTCTATTTAGTATTCAACATAGCATTTCTTTGTTTTGGCTTGTTTGGGAATCTGTGAGCTACACTTATACTATCTAAACAGCATTATTATTTATTGTTGTATTTTTACTCACACAAATTTTATAATCTTAAAGCAGTGTTTAGGAAATCAAAGAGTTGTAGTGGAAATTTCATTGATTATTTATGTATCAATGTATTAGTGTTCTGTTTTAAAAAACATTTTGAAATTTATCTACCATGCAAAAATGATTTTAATCCTTATAAATGTATAGAAATACCACTGTTATCCTATTATACAAATATCTATATATTCATATATTGTGCTTTGGGTTTGTAATTTAAATGCAAAATTAGTTGTAATTTAAAAGTCTAATAATGTATCAGTTTACTAGAAAACATGTTAAAATGGCTAGTCCTTATTAGCGATGTGAGATGGGACACATTTTTTTCTAGAGTACTCAAACTCTCAATTAAATGACCTCAGTAGCTGATGTACATGTAGTTTTTTTTAAATTTTTTTAAATAGTGGCCTAGTAGTGAATTTTAGGTATTTTTGTAGGTTGCTATTTATCTAGATGCATAGAAACTCTGCACACTTTTTAAAACTGTGGCAGATAATCATATTTACCTTTGAACTTTCTTCAGGAAAGGTGGTAGAAAAAGCAGTGAGATTGAAAAGAAAGAGCTCTGACTGGCAGAAATAACGTGGAAAGAAACACAAATAAAAGATAGCAAATGTATGTCATGCTCAATTTTAAATGACGCCACCTTGTAATTTGCTTTTGCTTGCAAAACATTTACATGTTAGCAACATAACAGAAATCATATGGGGGCTTTGGGCCAGCTCTGAGAAAAATAGCAAATCCTCTACAGTGTGTGGGCTTCTGAACTGCTTGTGTAACAGCATTTCCCTAAAAAGCTCCCCAGTGTGCAGAAAGGAATAATGTGTTTTTTAAAACTATACAAAGGAGTAACTGATCTGTGGAAAATCTGTCTTCCCCTAGCTTTGCCTATTTGTTTGGTAAGACATTTGGAATAAATTTAAACATTTTATAATTATTTTAAATGCTTTGGTTATTTAATGTTTCCTAATTTGAATTTCAAAATATGATTCTGGTAGATGTTATGCTAAAAGAACTCTTTAATATACCTCACGAGTAGACATCTTTTTTCATTGTATCTTGAT
Source organism: Castor canadensis (assembly GCF_047511655.1). Lineage (NCBI taxonomy): Eukaryota > Metazoa > Chordata > Mammalia > Rodentia > Castoridae > Castor > Castor canadensis. The sequence continues at coordinate 69,964,418 of NC_133399.1, read as the reverse complement.
TTTTTTCCTCAGTCTTTTGCCAAATAGCATTTCTTTGTTGGCTAGGGATCTCTAGTGAACAGAAAAAGTTCTCTGACATAAAAATCTTCAGATGTAACCAGTAGCAAGGACATAGGATGATTGGAAGAGGGAATATTTGTCATCAAGAAGGAATTAGGAGTAAACTGTGGGATGTGGAGAGAATGTAGGTATAGAAATGGGAAGTAAGATACTCATGTATCTGGTTTCTCATATTTTTTGTCTGACATCCACTCATTCACATTACATACTCACCTTATATATATCTCATACATCCATATACATACATATATGTGTGTATATATAAAATTTGTAAACAAATTTTACCCTTCAGAAATGTTTATTGCTAAATAATCTCTCATCTGCTTTAAAACAATGTAGCAATTTTTTTTACTTCATAAACTTTCTATTAAAAATGTGAGTTTCATGAGTATGCTCTAAGCTAAAAAATATTTTATTTATTCTTCTAAAAACTTGATTCTTTTTTTCTTCTAACACTTTTGGAAAAATGTCCTAAGGATTGCTCCTAGGCAAGATAGTTTTACTTTTATCATACTAATGACTAGACAGCTGTATTGATTTTTTTATATAACTTCATTTGGAAACTTACTACCAAGGAAATCTTTGTTGCCAGTCCTTCCTGATGCCATTTTCCTCACATATTTCTAACTGATAATTTCTGATTTTAGAAATTAATACACATATTTCTAACTGATAATTTCTGATTTTAGAAATTAATACAATGTTATTGGTTAAATATACAAAATTTATTATAGTCGTTGCATGAAATCTATTTTACTTAAGGTTCATGACAAAATTAACTAGTGTACAGCCTTATAGTGTCAGGAAAGTGTCAGAAGGATCTACCTGTTGCAGAAACTCCTTAGTAAACTTAATCTGCTAATGAAATGTTAAACCTTTCTGGCCTATATGGTGAGAGTTTGTTGTGAACAAAGATATTGTGAACTAAACAATGGCAAATTATTATTGTTGTATTTTGTGATCACAGCCAATAGAATTCAAAGATGATTTGTGAATCTTTGAGAATGTACTTTTTCCAAAATTATAAATCTTTCTTTTCAAAGACCACATAATTTTCAAAGAACAGTTTAGGAAACATTGGTCTGGATATTTAAAGTTTTAGTATTGAGATGTACACTTATTTTAGTATACATTACCTGCATTTTAAAAACCATTATATTCTTACTGTTAAATTCATACAAATATGTCTTTAACTCTTAATTTATTTAAATGCTTGATTAAAAAATACAGTGAACAATAAGGAAGACATTTTTTCTATTTACCATTAAATGAAGATATGAATTATAAAATTATTTGCAAATACATGTGTGTGCCTACATATCCATATCCATATATTTATAATATCTTTTTATAATATTGCATTGTTATTTCTATGCACTCTACTACATTTGAACTCACATTTATAATCACATTTTATTTAAATTTATCATAATATTTTTAGAAAATAGAATAAACAAAATTAACCTTCAACTGAAATCACACAAGAATGATTAAATAAGTAGGTATGTACTCAATTTATCCCTCATTATGGGACTGTTAGGGTTTCATTTTTGAGGTCCACGTAAGAATTAGAAGTAAATCTAATGCAGGAAGAGACATTATCGGTTATCCTCCAAAAAGATGGATTTCATTTCCTGTCAAGATAATTTTCAACTTAAGTTTTCATTTTTCATCAATTCTGGAAACCTAGGTTCTGGCAAACAGTAGTGTGTCAAACTTCAGCCAAGATCTGTATATATGCCATCATTTTGACATTTTTATTTTGGCCTTCTCAGGTGAGTGTTGACTTCCAGAGTTTTGTTATGCTGTTCTATTACTGACAGTCATGGTGTGTAAGTTAGAAACACAATTTGACAAGTAAGTAACCATGACAACTTGGAAACATCAATGCTATATTCCATATTATGTTTTCTTCATTTGAAGTTAAAATTTCTTAAAGTGTTATTTTTATAGAAATGAAATGATACATTAAAATCTATATTCTAAATATATACAGTTCTACAGATGTAGTATAAAATAATATTTAAACATTTCTATGCTGAAGGAGGATGACTTTAATTTTCTTCCAAATGGACATTTTATGAACTGTGTCCATCTGGAAGCCCATTTATATTGTTATGTTATTTCTAGAAGGACTCTTATGCATTAAAAAAAGATGAACCATAACTTTGCTTTTAAGTCATTAGGTGAAGCAAAAGCAAGGTGGGTCTGTCTCTTACTTTGTGCAATCTTCAGAGAAGAACTTCCAAAATAATGTTTTCTTTATAAAAAGCACTAGATTCAGTGTAATTTGTTTTTTGTTTATAGTAGAATTTTATTCATTTCATTGCTTCCAGTAGGGAAATGTTGGTATATCACAAAAATAGTTGTAAATAAAATAGTTTATTAGCATCAATTATAGCTACTCTTTCCTGTAAGATGAGGATGAAGAAACAGAAATCACTTAAAAGGATAATTTATTAGAACACTACTAATATTTTTAAACCATTTGACTTCTGTAAAATCTTTTTATCATTTCAACACTAATATATAATGATATTTCATATTAATCTTTAATATTTAATCTTTCAAGATTTTATGCGAGTTTTCATGTAGGAAGTGTAATATGCTTAATTTCTGACTTTAATTAGTTCTTTAGGAAATTAATGGATGATTGAAATCTAAACATAAAACTACTATTATATACATAAAATATCTCGAAACTAATATTAGTAAATTATAATATTATGTGCCTTCATTCCAAGATATAGTAATACCTTGAAATTATAACATATTACTTCATTAATCAGTAAAGTACTTCCACACTAGGCTTTGTCATGAGAACTGTAGATACATTTCTCAGTAAAAATGACTTAAAAGAAGTGTGGAGCTGAACTCCATTGTGATAACTGTTGATAATTTAAATTTTACCCCTTACCCCAGCTATTTTTTTGTGTTTATTCTTCTTCTTCTTGTTACTATTCTTTTTTTTAATTTGCTCTACTTTTTTCTTTCTTTTTTATTTTATTTTATCATTTTTCTATTTAATTACATGTATATACATTATTTGAGCTATTTTGTACTCAATGCAAGGTGGAAAAAGAAACCTAAAATGTATCAGTGAATTCAGAATGCATCTACTTTGATAAAGACAGGCATAACTATTCCTGTCCCAACACTCATTCAAAACATAAATAAAACACATATGTAGAAGAGAACGCATATATTAAATTAATACATGGAGGCAAGTGAAGTAGATGAAGTGGAACAGCACCTGCCTAGCAAGTGTGAGGCCATGAGTTCAAACCCCAGTAATGCCAAAAAATGAAGAAAAACATTAATTAACACATGATATTGCAGTGAAATTAAGAACATTCTGTTATTCAAGAACAAATTAGAGATCTAACTGTTAAAACACTTCAAGATAATTATCTTGGTATAGGTTGCTGGATTTTTTGTTATATTTACTTTTGAGGCTACTAACCAAGCTTACATATGTATCATGTTGTGGTCTATTTTTCACTTCTGAAAATGCCATTCCTCTTTATATAAAAATATGGAAGTTTAATATAATACAACATCAGTAATTTTCCAAGTGAGTTATTAGGTATATCACGACATCAGTAGCATTTATTTTCATAATGATAGATATCAAGATTTCAAATATAAATTAGAAGTTGTGGACTAGGTGCTCTAAATGAACCAACAGCTCAGTTTCATTTTACTTTAGCAATACTTTCTGTTAGTGTTCATTATAAGAAATTTATCCTCACAAAATATGTACCGAACTCTAGATTCTAATTTTAAGAAAAAAGATTTTCTAATCCTAACCTGGAGTTTAGGAATGTTATTAGAAACGTGGTTTGTGGGTACTTAAAAACAGACATCAGTACAATTGCAAATTGTTTAAAATAAGTTTCAGAGACATTTTATAGACCCTGAATCAAAAAAGTCATTTTGGAAGTTATCCCCTGATTTTCTATGTATAAAATGTTAATATGAGGGATGTATAATGAATTTTAACTGAGTAAATATATTGCAGTAAGTTTTTATTAAACTCATTGCAGGTCAGAGATTGTCTTAACCTATTGGGAGCTATCTTTATCAACTTTTATCAATTATTAGATGTGTATATTGAAAATATATCTTTGGCAACAGAGGCCAATAGAAGAAGGGGACCAGGGACTAGAGAAAAGGTTAGTTCGAGAAGAATCAACTTAGGATGTAACACATATATACATGGAAGCAATTCTAGGAATCTCCCTGTATAGCTATCCTTATCTCAACTAGCAAAAATATTTTGTCCTTCTTATTACTGTTTATACTGTCTCTTCAACAAAATTAGAGATAATGGCAAAACAGATTCTGCCTGGAAGCAAGGGTGTAGGGGCAGAGAAGGAGGGGGGGTGAGAGGGTGGAGGGGGAGAGGGGGTGGGGGAGAGAGGGGGAGCAGAGAGGGAGGGGGCAGGGGGTAGGGAGGAGAAACGACCCAAACATTGTATGCACATATGAATAAACAAACAAAAAGCTCATACATCATGAAAAAAAAAAAGAAAATATATCTTTGATGTTAAAGATGATACAAACTTGAAAAGATTAAATAGGACCATAGGCTCCAACAATACTATAACTTAAATGAAATGTAATTATAATAAATACAAAATTTTATATTTAGATAAGACAGCTGATTATTAAAGCACAGGGAACTTATTAATAATTTTATGTATTTAAAGATGGAGAGGTTAATTGAGTCCAGGGTATGGTGTTGGGGAAATGACATGGGCTATTGGAAGAATGATTCTATTTTGCACTGATAATATAAAAGTGTTCTGTCTAAAACATGAGGGACAGCTATATATCTGTACAGGTCAAAGAGCACATGGAAAATTTTGGGTTGTAAATGACAGAATTGAGGAATACTTATAAGTATAGAATGGACAAACAGGAGTGCCTTGAAGAGGTGTCCTATAATTAATTTTACCTATTTGAATAAATATGTTCCAATGTATACTGATGAAAATCAAGCTGGCTTAATTTTTAGAGCCATGCCTTATAAATAAAATTCTCAGTTTGCAAACTGAAACTTTGACATGTTATCCAACAAAGAATTCCTCAAACTTATTTATGTAAAATGTATTTGTATGTTTTTCAATTTAACAATTAAGTCATAATCATTTTTAACATTTATTGTAAAATAATACCTCATAAAATGAAGATTTCTGAATGATTGGCATAGATAAACCAGAAATAGTGATGGACCTTTTATCAAAAACAGAGAACAGGAAAGTAAAATATATCCTGTCTGGGGGTAGAAACCAGTGGGAGGAGGGAGGATGTAAGAAAAGGGTGAAGGAGGTTGAATGTTGTTGGAACTCCTAATTACTCATGTATAAAAATGGAAAAATGAGACCTGCTGAAACTATTCTGGGAATAGGGAGAGGAGAGATAAAGGAGAATGATGGAGGGGATGAATTCAACTATGATACATTGTAAGAACTTTGGTAAATGTCACAATGTACCCCCAGTACAATAATATAGTTTAAAATGTAAAAAAAATAGATAATGTCTTTCAGAATTTTAAAGACAAACAGGCAAAATTTATAATGAAACATTTCCATTCAATGAAAGACAGGTATTACAACACTAAAACATAGAATTAATTATTTTGCTTGATAGTGAATTGCATATCAAGGAAAACATTTAAGCAATGTTTAAAAAGATTTATCTAAAAGCAATGTACGGCAGAGTAGGTGATTGGATTCAATGAAACCTTTGATAGCTTTCAGAGTCTAACAATTCGTGATTTGTGGGCATGTGGATATATGTAACAAGCTTTCTTTAATTTGCTTGCTGCTAATTGAAAATTAGAGCAATTAACCTAAGGAGTGGACTGGAAGGTAAAATAAAATGATTAATTTAATGGATTAATAATATAAACTAAAGGAGAGACTTTATGAACATGATATAAATGATTTTCAAACCCCTCCTCAATAATTTTTGAAAAGTGACTCACCATCAGAGTCCTTATTTTATGTCCAGCATTGTCTTGAGTGAATGCTACAAGAGAAAAAGTGACAGAAAATATATGGGAATATCATCAGAAGCCCACAGTATAATTATGGAGATAAACTTAGCCTGCATTAAAAATGTGAAGAATATAAAAATGTACTTAGTTATTTAATAAACTTTTGGACTCATTTTAAACACAATAAGAATTCTGGGAATTCTGTATATCAGAAACTTTGCTTCCTGACTTATATTGATCTTTTTTTCTTTTTTTGGTGGTACTGAAGTCAGGACCTAATGCTTGTTTAGCAAGGCTCTATCACTTGAGCCACATCCTCATCCCTTTTTTGTTTTAGCTATTTGTCTGATGGGATCTCATGTTTTTGCTTATAGCTGGCTTCAAACCAAAATCCTGGTAGCTACATCTCTTGTGAGCTATCACATTGACTTGTTTTGATTATTGAGAGGGGGGGTCTAGTAACTTTTTGCCTGGGATGGTTTCAAACCACAATCCTCCAAATCACTCCCTCCCAAGTTGTTGAGGTTGCAGGTATGTGCTACCATTTGTGGACTCTATATTAATATTTTTAACAGTATGAATTAAGTTCCCTGGGACATGATGAAAATCTGCAACTTGCCCATTCATGTATTTCTTTGTTTATCAAACAAACCAATTAATAAAAAGTAAAATCTACTATAATACCCTTTGTGCAATGGCCACTACATAAATATTTGTTAAATAAATGAACCTTTTATTCCTCTAATTTTCAAAATAAGCACTATACCTATCTTTCAAAACTTATTGAACATTTTGACGACCAATTGAGGTAACATAGAAAAAAAAGAGTTCAATAAAGATGCCATGATACATAAATATGCAATTGTTACAGATTATTTCCTTTAACCCTTCAAAGAGTAATGAGGGTTCTATTAGTGATACCTTTGACATGACTTAAGTTACAGTGGATAATAAACCAGACACTTTCTTTTCTAATTTTCTCTAATTAACTATTTTTGACAAAAAAGAGGAAAGGATGATATTTTCACATGGTTCAACTTAAGATACAATTTTTTATTGTTCAAAGTATCTTTTGCAAAAAGTATTAATTAGTAATATATTAATAATCATTACTAATAAGTATTAATACTTATTAATATAAATGTAATATTTATTATAAGCATTAATAATTAATTATTCTAAATAGTTGTCTCTAGTTGTATATGGCATGAATTTTATTTTTAAATGCTAGTAATTTTTTTCATATTAGTGGTCAGAATTAGTAAATCAGTAGAGTCAGACTGTTCATTTCAGACATGTTAGGCGACTATGGTTCATTTCCATCCATAGGGCTTACTCCATCTTTATGCAGAGGGAGAGAAGGAAGACGTAACACTACTGGATTCAAGCAGTTGTTGTCTTATTAATATCAACTCCTAGCCAGCACAAGTTAGTTTTTGGAGATATCTAATTCATAGTTGGAGCAATACTCTTAAATCATTAACTGCAAACCAAATTAAGTACTTTGGGAAATAGTGGAACACAAATGATGGAGATGCCTAGTTCAATTAAATTATTATTTTATAGACTAATGATTTATTTTTCAGTGACTAACTAGCATGCATCAAATAACTCTCATGCTTTCAAGGAAAACAAAAATAAAGGAAAGATTTATGGTAACATTTTGAGTTGTTTATGAGACAAAATTTAAGATTATTGAGTTGCTATAAATTCTCTGAGTGGCAGAAATCCCACTTTTTTCTTAAGTATATGTTTTTCAAAGTAGTCTACCTCTATGGTGATGGCACAGTCTAAATTATTGCTGCAGTAATTCTGCCTGTGACATGCATTAATCAGAAGAAAATGGTTTCTCTCAAAAGAACTCAAATTAGGCAAAAGATACTTTTCTAAAGATAACAGATCTGTACATCTGTAATTCATCTCCCGTGGATGTCAAAGAAGCAGGAGAGCAAAACACAAAGTTCTGTAGTTCGATCTTTGTTCTTAAAATTCTTGGTTGATTTTATTTAGTGATTTCAGAGGTGAGAAAATATAAATTCAGTGTAAGTATTCAAATGAGTAGCTGTACATTAGAGTAACTTTCAAATATCTTAGAAGGTAAAGGTTGTCATTTATATTAAATTTTAAGGAGAGAAATTTGAATTTGCATTGATTGCTACAAAAAAAATCTTTTGATTGAAGATAATCTTCTATCTCCTCACAATTTGAGTTTTCCAGAGGATGATTTAAAACCACTGGTTTAGTATTTATCTAGTATATTTGATCTTTTTAAAGCTTTGTAGCTATTTATTTAAAATCAAGCATATTCAATAAATAACATTTGTAAAATATTCACATTTCAGATGTACATTTTATGATCTTTATATTTTCCAAAAATAGTTCTTTATACAAAACTATAGGGGAAATTTTTAAAGATTTGTTAAAGTAATTATAGCTCTTATATTATGTGATTCAGAGTTAATTTGCTTAATATGTAATTAACTTTCTTTATTCTTTAAGTCTCAAACCCACAGAATTTCATTAATTTCAGTGTCACATAAAATAAACATTACTCTTTGAAAAGTCTTCCTTTTGCCTGTATAAATTTAATTTTACATTTCAACCGTATCTATAACACTCTCTCCCTTACACAGGCATAGCCTTTATTGCATTTATAAAATTGCCAGTGTAAGTATGTATGTTTAGGAATATATATATGGTATATAGATATAGATATAAATACAAGTAATTTTCTGTGTGTTATTAGTTTGTGTTAATGGTTTTGAGCTTTATATTTCCCTTTTATCTTTAACTTTTCCTACTCAATGCATTGCTATTTTTCCTTCATTTTTTATTTTCAAAATTTTAATTTCTATTAAAGCATTATAAATATCAGTGAGACACAATGTGGTATTATATGCACATAGTGTGCACTGCTAGAACAATGTAATTAGTATTTCCCTTTCCAATCATTTCCTTATGTTGAACCTGAACATCTGCCCATACTGGTATCCATCTGGTTCATACCTTCTGATGATGTCTTTACATCTATATCTTCATTTATGTGTTGTCCTAGATGGATGCCTAATTTGTTTCCAATTATTTGACACAATGATTAACACCATGATTCATTTAGTCATATGCTGATTTTCATAGTTTGTGTATGTTCCTCTTCTGTATGTCAGATTATATACATACTGTTTTTATCAATATTTGAGTTTGTGCTTTAGACTGTCTGCTACATCTTAAACTCCAACCAACAGTGGATGATGGTCTTCAGTCTACTTTTCTTTATAGGACACAATGGCTGACTTTATTATTTTCCTACTAAGAAGTATAATGCCATTTTTTTATTCTCATTCGTCTGACTACTAAGGAGGTAGAATACCTCATTACTATTGATCATTAATTGGTTTTTCCTTCACATTATTTATTTCTTTTTTTTTTTCATTTTTCTTTTATTATTCATATGTGCATACAAGGCTTGGTTTATTTCTCCCCCCTGCCCCCACCCCCTCCCTTACCACCCACTCCACCCCCTCCCGCTCCCCCCCTCAATACCCAGCAGAAACTATTTTGCCCTTATCTCTAATTTTGTTGTAGAGAGAGTATAAGCAATAATAGGAAGGAACAAGGGGTTTTGCTGGTTGAGATAAGGATAGCTATACAGGGCATTGACTCACATTGATTTCCTGTGCGTGGGTGTTACCTTCTAGGTTAATTCTTTTTAATCTAACCTTTTCTCTAGTTCCTGGTCCCCTTTTCCTATTGGCCTCAGTTGCTTTAAGGTATCTGCTTTAGTTTCTCTGCATTAAGGGCAACAAATGCTAGCTAGTTTTTTAGGTGTCTTACCTATCCTCACCCCTCCCTTGTGTGCTCTCGCTTTTATCATGTGCTCATAGTCCAATCCCCTTGTTGTGTTTGCCCTTGATCTAATGTCCACATATGAGGGAGAACATACGATTTTTGGTCTTTTGAGCCAGGCTAACCTCACTCAGAATGATGTTCTCCAATTCCATCCATTTACCAGCGAATGATAACATTTCGTTCTTCTTCATGGCTGCATAAAAATCCATTGTGTATAGATACCACATTTTCTTAATCCATTCGTCAGTGCATAACTCTTGTTCCTGTTTCTATTAGGATGCAGATTATTTTATGATTTTAGAAGTGCTGGTATTTCTAGATAGTAAACTCTTAACTGTTAACTTTGTTTATGAAATTATTGATTGATAAAATAAGAATATTTAATTTTGAAGAATTTGAATCATAAATGTTTTCTTTACATTTTGTGATTTAGGAGTGGCAGTAGGCTACTGTTAAGAAATATTTCCTAACCCAAGCATCACAGGAAATTGTTACATATTTTCTTTTATTAGTTTTATGATTTTTTGTATTCAAACAAGACTTAAAATGTTAACAATAAAAAGATATGTTATTTTAAAAGTGGCATTAACACTGTGATTTAAAATATAGTATGTTAAAATTGTAGGAATGTTATCTAAAAAAGAATAATAAAAAAATCATCAAGGAATGAGATTATAAAACAAAAATTAAAGCAATTTAAGAAGAGCTAATTATTTTCAAAGTATGGAAAATAATTCAACACCAAACTGCCTTTAAATGGATAACACAGAATGTCATATCTACTATTAAAATATAGATAAGAGTATTATGTAATTAATGTCCTAAATATAATGCCTTACCTTTTTGTTGATGGAAGAATATCACTAAAAATCTTGACAAATTCCACATTGGCCTAATTATAAAAGCAATGAATTTTACTCTGAAATGAATATACCATTTTATAGACAAATTTAAACATTTTTGTGGAAATTATTTCATAATGATTTTATTATTTTTTTTTAATTTTTATTTTATTCATATGTGCATAATGATTTTATGATATAAATAAAAGATAAATTTATGCTTTTAGTTCACAGAAATGGAAAGTTTGCATATTCTCTGATAGTGAGACATTTTCCAGGCATTTTTGAATCATCATCTAAGGTTCTTTTATTTTAGAAAAGATTAATATTTTTAGAAATAGCATTGACATTTAGACCACAACATTGTATTGTATTTCCTATACTTGAGAGCAATGTTGTTCTCAGGGAAAACAACTAGAGGTGAACAAATCAAGTGTATTTGGTCAAAAAAACAAGATGATGGAGAAAAATTTTGTACAAAATGCTGAAGGCAGAAAGTCGAGCAGCACTTTCTTCTTATTTATAGTTTTTCTTAACATATTTTATGATAAATATAATTTTAAAGGCTCAAAAATGAGTGATAATATAAGATTAGAAATTGAAGACAGTTGTGACTATTTTAAATTGAAAATTAATAAATTATTCACTTCAGTTATTATTTTATTATTCTAGCCCCAAAATAGGCGTTTCACCATCAAGAACTGTGGAATGCTTCAGAATTTCCTGGGATAAAGTATCACTGATCACAAGAAAAGAACAACTTGAGTTTGCATTTTAACCCTCTTAAGGTGTAAACACTTACTGTGATTTCTCTTCCCAATACTTCTGTGTTTTCCTTCTAGTTAAGCTTTTTCCTTTTCACCCAAATCAAGCAGTATGTCTCCTTTGTTTCTAATAATTCTGAATAATCTCATTGGATATTAAAATAAATCACTCTACTCTGCTTACTTCCTATTATATTCCAGCTTTTAATAGCTACACAATGAATAATAAACAAACTCCCTGCTATGGTTTGGATCTGTACTACCCGAGATGTTAGAAGTGTGGTCCTCTGCTTGTCACTATTAGAAGGTAGTGTAACTTTAAAAGGTGGAGCCTCATGAGAAGTCTTACATCATTGCAGATTCATCTTTCAAAGGGACTGCAAGTCTTTGTTTGATCTATCTTTTCCTCTTTTTTGAGTCATGGCCATAAGTTGAATGGTTTTTGCTGCTCCATGTGCTCTTTGCCATGATGAGTTGCCTTGTCACAGGTCTGAAAGCAATGGGGCCAATAGCTCTTAGAGTGAAGCTCATAAAAACCAAAATAAACCTTTCCTCTTTATAAGTTTTCTCATCTCAGGTGTTTGTTCTACTAATAGAAAACTGACCAACACACTCTAATACCAGCTATCTTTGCTAATTCTGAATGTCCCAAGACATGTTCCTATTTTGCAGGACTGATTGAAACTTTGCTAATATTTTATCCATTTTAATGTCTAGTTCCATCTTAATTATCATCTCAGCATTTACATGTTTGCTTATTTAATTATTCTTCAAAAAAATCCCAATATTAGGTAGTAAGTTATCTAATTAATTACTTTAATAGTTACCCTAATAGCTCATTTCTATCAACTTTTTCCTTTTGTAAAGATTTTGGGATTTATATGACATTAAACACTATCACAAGCAATATATTATTCACAAATATTTGTGTTTTTTCAAATTATCATGGATAGGCATGAAAAACACAAAATTTCCCTGCTAATGTATCACTAATAGGTATGAGAGAAAGTTTCAGGAAGAATTCTATACAGACACTGTTATGTATTTACCATTAGTTATGAGAAAGTCTTAAACACTGTTGCTTAGTGTGTTCAGTCCTCTGTCCTTGTGGGTGATTTAAGCACACATTACAAGAAAGGTTCACTGAGGCAAACACTATAATACTCTTGGCTGGACTTCATAAAACATAAGAGAATATAAAGAAACCAGATCCCTCTGCCTTCCATAGCTGTGTGTAATATAATTTTGAAATGAAGCCCAGTACCATCTTAAAAGCATGGGTGATGAGCTCTATAACTATTAATATCCTTTTTATGTAAGATTTTTATACTGTATAAATAGTTCTAGTCAATTCTCATTTTTGAACCTCAACAAATTTTTGCAAAAAGTCACTTTCCAGCATCCATTATTTTAGTCAAATTGCAAAAATAAAACATGATCATTTAGTGATATTTCTTGTTCCCAAAATTTAATGTCAAGAAAAGTCAGAAGTCTAATTACAATAGACAACTTTGTGAGAGGCATGTCCATGTGATGAACAAAGGTACTCACCAAAACCCAAAAATATGTTCCTCTGACATAGAATGAATTTTCCCAGAGAAATAGCTTAATGTCCATATTAGAAAGGAAGCTGTGAGGGGAAAGCAGGGCTGGTATTTAAATATATATGTATATATATATATATATATATATATATATATATATATATATATATATATATTCATAAGCACCAAGCACCTGATGTGACCTTTAGAGTTGACAGCTCATATTATATAAGAAAGACCCTCAAACAACCATTTTAATTTTCAACAACCCTACAATGCATAATCTATAAGAATGTGTAAATTCAATTTGATAAGAGTCAAAATGGCTGGAAACAGATCAGTAGAGAAGAATCCCGACCATAGAACCACAGATTAAGAACAGAAGACAAGAGGTAGTGATAAGAAGGTCCCTGTTAGAGGCCAGCCTGCCTGCCCCCCCTACAAAAAAAATTAGGAAGACCCTATCTTAAGGAAAAAGCTGGGCATGGTGTTACATAACTATGATCCCAGCTAACTGGAGGCAGACCTTGAGAGGCCAGCTGTATGAAAAGCATGAGACTCTATATGAAAGATAGCTAAAGAAAAAAAGGCTGAAGTGTGGGTCAAGTCTTAAAGTGCTCACCTAGCAAGCACAAAGCCCTGAGCTCAAACCCCAGTACCATTAAAAAATGTGATAAAATCAAGCAGATGCCCAGGTTCTCAGACCAGTGGACAGAAAACAGGGAGAGATGGAGGTTAACGAGAGAGAGTAGGGTGTGGGAAGTCCAGAATGAGTCTTCCTGAAATGACAAGTCTGGCTCTTGTGAGCTTTTGTCTTGCCCTACCAGGGTTACAGAATAAATCAAAACATATACCTGCTAGACATGAACTTAGGTATTCAAAAATGATTAAAAATAAGTGAGGTGGCTTCATCAATATATCGATTTGATATCTAAATGATTAATATTTGTGAAGGATTAAAATCAATGACTATCAGAATATATTTATATTTGTTACTAGATATAAACAAGAATCAATTTCCTATGCATTTTATACTTTATTTTTACTTCTCGTAGCAAAAACACATCCTTCTCATGCACAGCTGATTTACATTAATGTACCATTTTTTACACATCAGAAACTAAGTTTATATTTAATTTTATACAATCTGTTAAGTCCTGTATGTAAATTGTATGGCACATTGCTTGACATAGATTTATGGCCCCACCCTCAAGGTCTGTAATCCTTCATACATTGATTATATAAAATATCCCTTAAATACATTGTTTATTAAAAATTTTTTGAATCTGCAATTAGGTACACTTTTAGAGATAACTAAAAATGTTCTGCTGTCAAAGGGAAAACTTTTATATCCCAACATTTTATTCTCAATGCCTTCTTTTCTTACCACAGAAAATGTATTCAAGTCTAAAATAACCAGTGACCTGTTTGTGGTGACACCTTGACATGTTTGTGAGCTAAAAGTCATGGATAATGGTCAGATTCTTTTTTGTTCCTTAAACTTACAAAATTGCCATCACCAGTGAGTCATCACTGGAGAATTTTATAGACCAATTATTTCTTGAGTATGCTTACATAATTTTAGGATTCATTAAAGATGATAGAAGTAGCTTCCAACTAGAAGTTATGATTTGATCCAAAGTTTTTAAGTATATACCTATAAGTAGACTAAAGTTGATGCTGAATATGTGCCATGTTTTAGATAACTGGAATTGAGACTCTCTGTGAGTAAGCATTCTTTTTTGTGAAAATTAAGTACTATAATAAATCTTGGTATTGATAAATTTGATTATCAAACCTTAAAGTCTTCGTTAGAGAAAGACTATCACATTTTATCTATAAAGCTTTCAATTCAATGTATAAATCATATAAATTAGAGTACAAATTAATCAAAACATTTTAACTTTCAACATTCCTCTAATGTGTCAATAAGGGAGGTGCCTTTTTATGGAAAGGTCTCTGAATTTGAAATAGATACCTTGACAAATGAAGATAACAGTTAATAATATTTATGAACATTAAGTACATTCAATTTGCATTTTATCTTTATATCACAACAATAATAAAATATCTTCTGATTTCCTACTATAATCCAAAAATGAGAGTATGTTTAACAAGGTTTCACTGATGTCTGAATGGAAATCAAGCTGGATACTCAGTGTCAGAAGACTTCAGTGCTCTTTTACAGTTTCAGCATTGCAGAATAAACTGGTATATGAGTTGAGTTCATTCAGGGCTATCATTCAGTCAGGACAAGGCTATATGGACAGGTTGGTTAGTTGGAAACCATAGCTTTGGTGTTAGGTTGACGTGTTGGTTGATTGATTTCTGTACATTTGGATTGATGAATTTCACTATTAGGTACAAGGTTTCTGCTCAATAATTGACTATAGTGTGGCTTTTAGCATAACCCATTTGCCAGATGAATGAAGAAATGGTAGAAAGTGAAATCAGTGGAGATTAAGCAAATCATTTCATTTTTAAATTTGTCATTAGTCTCATTTTGTTTTACCTCTAAGATGTGCTCAGAATTTATAATAAGCAAAAATCTTTATCTTGACTTTTCTTTATTGCTGTGCTGGGTGTGGGTACAGTGTGACATTTACAAAGGTTCTTGTACTGTATCAAATATATCATACTTGAATTCACTCCCTTTACCTCTCTCCTATATACCCACTTCCCCAGTTCCTGGAACAGTTTCAACAGGTACCATTTCTGTATTTACATACATGTACACACATTATTTGAACCATATTCATCTTCCTACCCTTTTTCCCACCACCTCTCCCCTCCCTCTGGTTTTGGGAGGTTTAGTTTTTTTGAGCTCCCTGTATATTCTGGTTATCAGTTCCTTGTCAGATGTATAGCTGGCAAAAATTTTCTCCCTTTCTGTGAGTGTTCTCTTCAATTTAAAGACCATTTCTTTTGTTGTACAGAAGCTATTTAATTTCATGTATTTTCATTTGTTGATCCTTTCTCTTAGCTGCTGAGGCACATAAGTTTTACTGAGGAAGTCCATACCTGTTCTTATTGCTCTGAGTGTATTCCCTGCTCTTTCCTGTACTAGCTTCAAGGTTTTCCTTTTTATGTTAAGGTTTTTAATCCACTTTGAGCATTTTTTATGTGTTTTTTGGCCATTTGAATTTCTTCTTTTGAGAAAGTTCTGTTTAGTTCACTTGCCCATTTCTTTATTGGTTCATCAGTTTTGGGAGAGTTTAGTTTTTTAAGTTCCCTATATATTCTGGTTATCAGTCCTTTGTCTGATGTGTACCTGCCAAATATTTTCTCCCACTCTGTGGGTGTTTTCTTCAGTTTAGAGACCATTTCTTTTTTTGAGCAGAAGCTTTTTAGTTTTATGAAGTCCCATTTATCTATGCTATCTCTTCGTTGCTGTGCTGCTGGGGTTCCATTGAGAAAGTTCTTACCTATACCTACTAATTCCAGAGTATTTCCTACTCTTTCCTGTATCAGTTTTAGTTTGTGGTCTGATATTAAGATCCTTGATCCATTTTGAGATAATATTGGTATAGGGTGATATACATGGATCTAGTTTCAGTTTTTTGCAGACTGCTAATCAGTTTTCCCAGCAGTTTTTGTTGAAGAGGCTGTCTTTTCTCCATCGTATATTTTTAGCACCTTTGTCAAACAAGTTGGTTATAGTTGTGTGGCTTCATATCTGGGTCCTCTTTTCTGTTCCTCTGGTCTTCATGTCTGTTTTTGTGCCAGTACCATACTGTTTTTATTGTTATTGCTTTGTAATATAGTTTGAAGTCGGGTATCATGATACCTCCAGCATTGTTCTTTTGACTGAGTATTGTCTTGGCTATTCGTGTTGATACTTGTACATGGTGACAAGCATGGATCTAGTTTCAGTTTTCTGCAGGCAGATATCCAATCTTCCCAGCCACATTTGTTGAAGAGGCTGTCATATGCTTTTAGCATATGTTAATGTCTTAAATTAGGTGGGTGTAGCTGTGTGAATATGAATTCATATCTGGTTCCTCTATACTGTTCCACTGGTCTTCATATCTGTTTTTGTGTCAGTGCCATGCTGTTTTTATTGCTGTAGCTCTGTAGTAAAGTTTGAAATCGGGTATTGTGATACCTTCAGCATTGCTCTTTTTGGTTAGCATTGCCTAGGCAGTTTGCAGTGATTTGTGCTTCCAAATGAACATTAGGATTAATTTTTCAGTCTCTGTGATGAATGTCATTGGAATGTTGATGGGAATTGCATTGAACATGTAGATTGCTTTTGGTAGTATAGCCATTTTTACTATGTTGATTCTGCCAATCCATGAGCACGGGAGAGCTTTCCACCTTCTGTAGTCTTTAATTTCTTTCTTCAGTGGTTTGTAGTTTTCCCTTTAGAGGTTATTTACATCCTTTGTTAAGTTTATTCCTAGGTATTGGACTTTTTTGAGGCTATTATAAATGGAATTGTTTTCCTATATTCTTTCTCAGTGTTTTCATTTTTAGTGTATAGAAAGGCTACTGATTTTTTAAAACTACCAAGATAAGTGATGTCATTTATGCTAATAAAAGTTTTGTGGAAGGGTTTTTTAAATTAATGCTTGAAAGAGTTTGTGGTGTTTATAAAATTTCTGATTTCCAGGCAGAAACTAGAAAAAAAAATCAGGTTAATTAAAGGGACAGTTCAGAGAATTAAGATGATAATGCATATCATATCTTTATACCAGCAGACAGTAGACACCTCATGCTATAGCAACGTACAGGTCATCAGTTACTATCACTTTATCGCCTCTTCCTTTTTTCCTTTTCTCCATGTCTGTCTCACCTCCTTCTTCTCCTTCCCTCCCTTCCTCCTGCCCTTCCTTCTTTCCCCACTTCTTTCTCATTATGAGGTATACAACAGTATACCTTCATCCTCCTTTCTCACATTTGACATCCCCAAGTCAAAAGAACCCAATTCTATCCCTTAATTCAATATCTTCTATGTATCACACAGCCCTTTGTAAAAGGGAACCTCAAAACACATAGATGCTTTCTTATACCTGGGGGGGTGAGAATGGCAAGCTTTCTCCAGAGTGTCACTGAACCTCCTTTGTCTGTTGAGGAAATGGCTACTTATTTTGAAGAGCAGCAGCTTTATAGAGCCTTCTTTAACTCATATTCTGTTCTCCTTTATTATGGCAATTTAAAAATGCTTTAATTCCACTGTAAAATCATTATGGTCAGATAAACATTTATTTACTTTATAAATCTTCAAAGTAGAGTAGCTTTTATATAAATATTTGATGTAAGGAGGAAGAAAGAGAGGAAGGAATCAGGGAAAGAAGGAAGGACTGGAAGTAGGTAGGGTGCACTTAAATTGCAAGTTGGTACAGTGGTTATGAGAATTATGAAACAAAGTAGCATAATAGTTAAGCATAATAGTTATATATATAATATATATATAACTATATATATATAATAGTTATATATAATAGTTAGCATAATAAGGCTTGTTAGGATTAAATGAGGTCATATTTCTTTAAAGTTTCCTGTTGCCAAAAATGTAAACAGTCTTTTACATGAAAAGTATTCTCTATCTCAGTATAAAGTTGTTATTGGTATTATTTTGATAAAATTTGGACATTTTTTGGTGGTACTGGGGATTGAATTCAGGGCCTTGCTCTTGCTAGACACACTCTGTAGCACTTGAGCCATGCTTCCATCACTTATTTGCTTTAGTTAGTTTTTGGATAGTGTCTATAATTTTTGCTGGGGCCAGCCTCCAACTATGATCCTCCTATCTGTGCCTCTCACATACCTGGTATTACAAGAGTGCCCACTATGCTTCACTTTTCAGTTAAGATGGGATCTTGCTAACTTTTTGCTAGGATTGGCCTCAAATTGCAATTCACCTAGTCATCCTGAGTAGCTTGAATTCATCCTGAGTAGCTGGAATTTTAACAGCTGGCCTTCAATTTAAAACATTTTAATCCATAATTTACCCTCAAATATATGTTCATTGCAAACCAGTCTGCATTATGCAAGGGTTTTTGATAAACTATGATCAAGGTAGGTCATAATTATGTGATTAATCTGATTCTAGGAACACAGTTGCAATTCCTTTTTAAAGAAAATGGCTTCTCTATTTTTGAAACAACTAATATATGGTAAATGAAAAGTCTACAATCCAAATAAGTCGGCAGTCATCTTGGCACTGTTTTCTTATTCGCTACATCTTTTCACCATCATGGATTTATTTATTTATCAAGACCTAAAACTAATCCACATTTATTTCTTCAGAGCAAATTTCTTTCTCAACCACCAGTTCAATTATTGAACTACCTAAACAGCATAATAACACAGCATGCAGACATCCTTGCAGAAGATGTCAGACACTGAATTCTTCTTTTACGTATCCCAAAGTAGTCCCCATCAAGTATCTTGCAGATTGACATCCCTCCAACACAATTCTCCCTCACATCTCATAAACCATTATCAAATCCTGTTGATTCTACCTCATGAATGTTCTCAAATTGTTTCCTTTCTATTCCTGTCATTGGACCAATAGCATCATTTACATTATCCCTGCTCTTCTTGCTGAAACCAAGAAAATGTTCTAAGAGCAAAACCTAATACTATCAGTCTGACTAAGAATTTCCTATTAGTACCAGACTAAAGGGATGAATCCACATCTGTGAATGTCCCTCCTACCATATCTTCCATTGCTGCCTGAAATTGGGTGCAAGCCCAGTTGCTATTGCTTCCCATTGCTTGACCAGGTTGTGCCCATTGGGTAGGTATTTTTTCCATTACTCCTTGCCTGCATCTTTCTTCCTCCTCTGTTAAATTCATCTTACATGTTACTTCCTCACACTACCATACTGACTGGCTCAGTCACATATCTTTTCTTTCCATTTCATTATGATTTGATAAAAATATTATTATTATTATTTGTTTTAAATTTTTTTTGCAGCTAAAATATAAGGCTCATGAGGGTGGGGGTTACATATCTTCTAAAACTGTTCTATTCCATAATGCTTATGACAGTACCTTCCACAAGCACATACACAAATGTTTGCTGCACAATAAGAGTAAGTTCAAAATGAGAGGAAAAGAATTTTTAAAGGCAGGCATATGTGAATCGTATTTTTGAGAACAGAGGCACACATGCATGTCATTATATTTTGGAGAGGTGGGGATCATCTTATTTGATAACACAGATTTTCAAGAAAGTAGAATTTGGGATGATGATGGCATGGCCTATGCAGAGACATATTCATTATGCTGTATAGTATCCAAGGGCTTAATTATGTTCTATGGCTAGTGATTAATTTATGGTTAGAAAATAAAAATAACATCAAACTCTAATTAGACCTGGACAATGATTAGACTGAGGGCTCAATTTGGGAACCTCGTCAACCATTCACATGCTGATGAGAGAAGGAAACTTGTGAAAACAGAAGGAAACAAAGCATCCCATCCTAAATGATGTTGCTCTAAGGAAATGCTGAAAAAAGTTTAAGGGGAGAAGAACTAAATGTATAAGCCATCGTGGTGAGAAGATCAGAACAACAGATTGTTTCTGCTATTCCTTTAGCTGTCTTTTTACTTTTTGCCTATTGTCAGATAAGAATTTCCAAGAGAAGACCAGATACTCATTTTATCATTAATAGTTTATTGTGTAGGTAATTATTCATGAAACTCATTGATGTTAAAATGCACATTATACTAATTAATATATTTACATGTATCAGGCATGGTGGTTCATACATGTAAACCAGCACTTAGAAGCCAGAGGAAGGAGAATCATGAGTTGGAGACCCACCCAGTCTTCTTAGTAAAACCCTTTTGCAAAAGTAAATGGATATTTGCATGATTGCCTTGCTTCTTTCAACAACACTATCAAACCAGTATTATTATCCTATTTTTCCACATGACAAAAACAAGTTCTGAAGAGGTCAAGGAAGTGTTCCATGATCAGTCAGCTTGAAATATACAGTTAATATTTGCCCCTAACACCTCTGCCAGGCACCACAGCCAGTGCCCTTATCTGTTATGCTTCAACTTCTGCATATTTGGAGATAGGAGAAAAGAACTTGGCAGTCATGTGCACTTCTTTCTCATGTCCTTAATTTCCAGTTCACAAGAAGCAACTAAAAAATTGTATTCCTTTTCTTGAAAATCAATATTCCTGGTTGAGAGGAAAAGAATTTACAAAATGACCATAATTACAGTAACTGGACCAAAATTTAGGTCACATCCACATAGTAATTTCCTCACTTTCTATTTTGGGGAATTAGTAAATATAGTGGATTTTGTTTACTTGCCATGTTAACTTAACACTGTTAGCACAAACTGGTCCAATGATCTAAGCAGATGCTGAATTGGAAGAACTGTTTGTCTTTCCTAATAGCCATTATGGGTAATAGGTTTGTAATGCAAACATGTTAATAAAGCAACCCTTAACCATGTGTGCACATGATAAATACCAGAAGAGCTTTTGAATAAATATAAATGTCCTATTTTTATACAACATAGATTAATTAGGATGTCCAGTGGGGAGGCTTAGGTTTTGATATTTTAAAAAGCTGCTCAGGGGACCAATGTGTAGCTTGGGTTGAGAACAACTGCCACCTGCCATTGTGCATTTACTGTTTGAGACTTGTTATCCTGAGTTAGAAAATCTCATGGCAAAGTGTCCAGCACATAGTGATATTTCAGTAGGGGTTAATGATTGTTTGTATTATTAGGCTAGAAACTTTACTCTTGGTATTGCTTTTGACATAAAGGTTCAACACCTCTTTCATTTCCTCCTGCATCTTTCTTTGGTCTTCAAAATTCAACATAAAATTTCTAGAAGTCTGCATTGATTTTTGCAATTGTTTTGACAAAGACATTATAATAGGACCTTTATCTCATTTTCGAAATTCTTATTACAGTGGTAAAATATGGGAGAAGTTTTCCAGGAGTCTGGGAATATCATGTATTATACTTTCTTTCCTGTTTCCCCAAACCTCTAGCCTTAACAGACACTACTAATTGTGTTAGGCACTTCCTGATTCATGTAATTTATGCACTCTTTCCTAATATTCAATTTTAATGCCATTTTCCAGACGAATCAACTGAGAACTGCAAGTATTAGTAAGTTATCAAAGAAAACTGGTCAATGTTAGGATTTGAACACAAATGGTAGCTGTGTATATATTTCTTGTCCTAGGCTATCACACCGAGTGACATAAGTAGTGTAGAATAAGCATTATGAACAGAATTAATAATGATCACATCAAAATTTGTCAATTGCATCAATAAATCATAAATATTAATTATTGTAAAGATTAAGTATATTTTATTTCAAATTCAGTGTAGAAATTTCTACTGAAATCTAAGTTATTAATGTTATTCCTAATAAAATTTGAACTAACATAAGCACTATTACTTTTGTTTTGGTATTACTCTGGCCTTCCAAATTTCAGCATTAAATATGAAAACTATTAAGATTTACCTGGATTTATCATCCACTTGCTTTTCAGTCTTCTAGTTTCATAGACTATATTTAATGTCTCCTTCATACTAAGATTTTTGCATTGTCAAGAAACTTAGGCGAGATAAGATGCTTCTTCTTAGGACTGATTTTATTAGAAATATCAGGGTGCTGCTGTGATCACAAATCAGACATGTGCTCAAAATCTGAAGTCCAAAGCAAAATTTACTTCTGCAGAAGGGTGCACCTCTGACCAAAGTCAGGCAAGCAAGAACACTGGGCAAAAGGATTGCCTCAGTTTTTATCAGTAATGCTGGGCACTTGCTCAAATGGGAGAGAGCTCAGATGGTTGGGGGTAGGATTTGGGGAAGGCATAAGGGAAGAGCAGACATGATTGGAGAACATAGACATGAAACTTAATTTGATTAATGTATACTAAACAGATAAAGGGTGACTCATGAAGCATGGAAACCCAGGAATCCAGGAAACAGAAACCTAAAGTGGCAGCTGGCCAAAAATGGTAGCACCATGTATGTAATTAGCCCATGGGTCAAGGAGACCTTGGGACAGAAGAACAGAACTTCCTCTGGATACTGGTTAGTTTTTTTGTGTGTGTGTGTGGTATTAGATCTTAAACTCAAGGCCTTCATCTTGAGCCACTCCACCAGCCCTTTTTTGTGATAGGTTTTCAAGGTAGGATCTTGCAAACATTTTGCCTGAGTTGGCTTCAAACTGTGATACTTCTTATCTCTGCCTCTTGAGTAGGATGATTACACATGTGAGCCACCAGTGCCCTGCTGACAATGGTTATCTTAAAACTAGCAATTTGAGGTTAGAATGCCTGGTGACAAATAATTCTTTGCTGAAGGAAGAAACCTTTTGGAGTTAGGCAATGTGGCACAGAGCATGTAGACAACTGGGGAAATTAGTTAATATCCACACAATCACAGAAATATTTTGTACTGTGATGCCCCACGTGGAGTCTGAACCCATGACCCTGAGATTAAGAGTCTCATGCTCTACACACTGAGCTAGCCCTTTGACAGAAAAGATCCAATTTAGTTGACTCTCACAATTTTTATGGGGAAAGAGGTATTATTCATTTGCTCATTAATTTCTGGTTTGTAGCAAAAGGTGTTGAATAATTTATCTGGAGGAGTATACAAAAGATAACATATTGGAAAAATATGTTTAGGCTCCTCTGTAAAGAACTGCCCCCCCACCCTCCTCCCTGTGGCTCAAAAACTTCTCCCTTGATAGTGTCACAGCCATCTTCTGAAACAAAGATGTGCTCATGTTTATTGTAACCAGAAAGAAAGACCCCTGGGGAACAAATATAAAGTCTCCTTATGCATTTCTCACTGCAGTGATCAACAAGGGACAATGGTAGAGTTTTTAAAGTAACGTACTTACAAAGTCAAGCTTTCCTTTAAGTTTGTACCATTTATATTAAATGTTCTTTGGAAGAAGTAAGCTAATTTACTGATACTATATATTTTGGGGGGGGATAATACTGGAGATTGAACTCAGGGCCACCCTCTGGATAGGCAGGTGCTCTACCCCTTGAGCCAGACCCCTAACCCATTTTTTCTTCAGTTATTTTTGGATAAGGTCTTGCATTTTGGTTTGGAACCAGCCTCAGACTTCCATTTTCTTACCTATACCACTTATGGAGCTGAGATTACACATCTGAGACACCATGCTTTCCTTATTGGTTGAGATGAGGTCTCATTAAATGTTTTCCCTGGCTAGTTTTTAAACATGATCCTCCCAATCTCTGCCTCCAAAGTAGCTGAGGATTATAGGAAGGAATCGGGCAGGTTTATATTTTGAAGTATGCTCTTCAAAAGACAACTACAGGTAATGAGAGGTCCATTCATTTCTTTAACAGTAGCTACCTTTATTTCTGAAAGCAGATACTTATTGGAAAGTTATTATGAATTTTTTGACGCACAGGCTAGGTAATATGGGACAGTTTCACATTTCCTGTATTCATTAAATATTTTATATTTTTAGTATCTTAAAACTCAGAAGCATTTCATGAATTTAAGTTTCATGAATCTACATTTATTCATTAACTCTTTCCCATATTTTCTATGATGGGACATTAGTCTTATTAAAGGAAACTCATGTCATAGGAGGGTGACTATAGTGCAAATACTGTGTACACATGTATGTAAATGGAAAAATGAGACATGTTGAAACTATTCCAGGAATGGGAAGTGGGGGGGATGAAGAAGAATGTTGGAGAAGGTGAATTCATATTTGAATTCACAAATATATCTTTGATATATTGTAAGAACTTTTGTAAATGTCATAATGTACTGCCAGCACAACAATATAAATAAATGAATAAATAAAACTGAAGTTTTTTTAAAACTCATGTCAATCAGTAGCTTTCTTTTATTCAGATGTCAATCATATTGTATGTTGAAGAATGTTGCAAGCAGAATAAAAATGAAAATCGAGGAAATAAAATGGAATAAAGTTACTAAATTAGTTGGTATTTACTACATACAGTTGGTATGTTAGAATTTTGGCTTCTTTTGATTTTTGGAGGTACTGAGGTTTGAACTCACGCTTACAAGGCAGGTGCTCCACCACTTGAGCCACTCTGCCAACCTTTTTTTTCTGTTAGATATTTGTCCAGATAGGGTCTTGCTAACCATTTGCCTGGGCTGGCTTTGAACCACAATCCTCCTGATCTCTGCCTCCTGAGTAGGTAGGATTGTAGGTGTGCACCACCACTTGCCTGAGAGAATTTTGATGTATTATAAAAATACCAAAGTCTTATGAAAAAGTTATTGCTAGTGACTTTTTTCTATGCTAGCAAAAATGGCAGCATTGAAGTATTTGATATGTCATATAATATTTTGTGTGACATTAGCAATTAAATCATCATATTTATCCTCCTTGAAGTACAATGTGGATACTTTACAGCATAGTTCTTAATACATCTTGTTAGGATTACTGTATGAATTACTTGCTGGATCCTTCTAAATGACAACGATATCTATAAAGCTTATGGGAAATTCCTAAAGTTATGCAGATCAGATGAAAGTGAGTTACTAATTATTCAGTGTAACATAAATGCTATTAAAATAAAGTTCCATTTCTTCTAAAAAGAGAAAATAATTTCCTCACTTTTTGCCTATATTAATTTCTATTGCTGTTGTAACAATTTAGCACAAACTTAGTGGTTTGAAACACTATACATTCATTATCTTACTGTCTGTGGGTCAGAAGCTTGACAGAGGTCTCAGTGACTTGATCCAAAATGACAGCAGAACTGTTCCCATGCTGAAGGCTCCAGGAGAAATTCCATTTCCTTGGTGGTTCTAGCTTCTAGAAGACTCATACAGTTCTTCATATTTGGCCCCATTTTTCATCTTTAAAGAAATGTAGCATCTCTGACTATTGCTCTAGTCAACCTTATTCTCTTACCTCAAATTGGAAAGGTTCTAACATTCAAGGACTCAGGTGATTACATTGGACCCACCTGAATAACACAGGGAAATCTCTGAAGGTCTTTAACTTAATCACATTGGCAAAGTCCCTTTTCCAAGTAAGATCACAAAATTGCAGGGCCAGTACATGGACACTGGCCATTATACTGCATACAACAGGCCTGAATGGGAGAATAGCATCATTGTAACTGGCCCTTGGTTTAGAAGTTTTTGTTTGTAGTGTGAGAACTTGGTATAATTATCACCCAAGCTCATCTTGATTTTAGACCATAGAATGCTAGATTTTGTAGTTTAAGCTTTACATTTTGTGGGTGAGATAGATAAATTTCACCAATAAAAATAATTGAAGCATATGCATTATTTCTTTAATGGAAATGGCTAGGTTGCCTAATTTGATATAAACTGTTAAAAAGTCTTTATCACAAATTGTCATTTACTAAATTTCAAGTAAGTTTTATGTGGAAACAAGTCTTATTATTCTTCTATAATATAAGTATTGGTATCTATACACAATGGAATTTTATGCAGCCATGAAGAAGAATGAAATGTTATCATTCGCTGGTAAATGGATGGAATTGGAGAACATCATTCTGAGTGAGGTTAGCCTGGCCCAAAAGACCAAAAATCGTATGTTCTCCCTCATATGTGGACATTAGATCAAGGGCAAGTACAACAATGGGATTGGACTTTGAGCACATGATAAAAGCAAGAGCACACAAGGGAGGGGTGAGGATAGGTAAGACACCTAAAAAATTAGTTAGTATTTGTTGCCCTTAACGCAGAGAAACTTAAGCAGATACCTTAAAAGCAACTGAGGCCAATAGGAAAAGGGGACCAGGATCTAGAGAAAAGGTGAGATCAAAAGAAATTAACCTAGAAGGTAATGCACATGCACAGGAAATTAATGTGAGTCAACTCCCTGTATAGCTATCCTTATCTCAACCAGCAAAAACCCTTGTTCCTTCCTATTATGGCTTATACTCTCTCTACAACAAAATTAGAGATAAGGGCAAAATAGTTTCTGCTGGGTATTGAGGGGGTATGGGGGAGAGGGAGGGGGCGGAGTGGGTGGTAAGGGAGGAGGTGGGGAAGGGGGGAGAAATGACCCAAGCCTTGTATGCACATATGAATAAAAAAAAAAAGAAAAAGAAAAAAAGAACTGTAAGACAAATGATTGATTGTGGAAAAGAAAAAAAAAGTCTTTATCACAAATTTTCATTTACTAAATTTCAAGTAAGTTTTATGTGGAAACAAGTCTTATTATTCTTCTATAATTTAAGTATTGGTCTTGGACATGTGTCTTAAATCTAGTGCTTGAGTATCATTAATATGTCAAATGAGAAACTGTTAAGAAAAAGAGCATTTAACTTTGGTGTTACAAAAGAGAACAGCACATTAGCTTTATCCAAACAAGAAAGATGAAGGCAGAATTTCCAGTGATTTTTTTCAGTGATACAGAGCCTCCTTTTTCTTTCTTTCTCTCTTGGTTTTTACAATCATATCTCACAGCAATCAATTACACAGAATAGAGAGCTTGTATTTCACTGTAATAGTATCCTTCTATTTACATAAGTGCATCATGCTTTAGAATAAAAGAAATATCAAGCAGGAAAATGACATACATTGTGTTGCAGTATTCCCCACATGGGGCAAATGCATTCCAATGGTACATTGCCTGAAGACTGAAGCTATAGGTTAATAAAATCTAAGGAAGGAAAGGGACTTGAAAAAGTAAGGCTATAGTCTTTCAAGGGTTTTGAAATTTTCTAGAAGAATGAAATAAAATGAAATAAATTTAAGTTTGTGATAAATTCTGATTGGAATATTATGCTAATTTGAAATACATATATACCTGAGAGCATCTTCACAAATTTTTCTTGGTTGATGTTCACTTAAAAATACATAATATACAGGGAAAATACTGTTTTCATTATTTCTTGGATAAGAATTTTGAGTCCAGATCAAGACACTTGCTCAGTCTTCTAGCTCTGGACTATCCTTCACTTTTCCCCGCCTGATTTGTTAATGCATATTAGGCTGATTATCTATTAGTCTAATAAGTTAATATTAAAAAGTAACTTGAACTCCCTGTGTTCTTTCAGGGATTTCTCATTAGGAATTTTTTATTCCATACAAAATTAATAATAAAAAATATTATTTAAACATTCATGTTGAGGCAAAGTACTTTTTACAGGATTTTCAGTCAACTATCTTTTTTACTTTCTATCCTCCCTAAATAAAGCTGAGCTTGGAAAAAGAAATTCAAAAATAGTTACCTGTTATAAATACCACACATTGATATTATGATGATACTCTGGTTCAGTTGCCACTTTTTCTTTGAATCACAGGTGGTAAGAAATTAAATGTGTTAAATGGAAGCAAGAATGCACAATAGATTCTAGGAGTATTATGTTGATTTACAAGCATTCTAAGGAAAATTATTGAGTGGAGGAAAGGGATTGAGGAAATCCAGAAAGTCATGCAAATTTGTTCACAGCTTGAAAATAGACAAATGTACTAAATAATATTTTGAATCCAATTAGATGATTACCTGAAATGTTATCCAAGTTTTATTAAAGGACAAAGGTCTTGTAACAATGCACCATATCATTTAAAATAATATTGTAAGCTCCATCCATCACAATATGCTAAAATATTGCTTATTTCCTGGTAACATGAGGCAATTGTATTAAACTGTATCTATATCTGCATCTATATCTATATGTGTATCTATCTATACCTATATATTTATAGTACTTTACTGAGTTAGGGTTTCTCTACGTAGCCCAGGATCCAGGATGCTCTGGAACTTACCATGTAGCGTAGGTTGACCTCAAACTCAAAGTCCTCCTGCCTTTGTGTCCTGAGTTCTGGAATTACAGGTGTATACCCCCATACCTGGTCTAAACTTGAGGAAAACAAATGAAAGAATATTGATAACTGGCTTTAGTTTCAAATAAAAGGCATTATGCTTCATAAGATGGGATGGAATTGCTATTGTAGCATTCTTTTGCTTCTTATAAACATTGAAGTAATTTATTATATGCTAAGTAATTACTTCTTTGGAAGGAGTCAGTGTTTTCTTTGCCTGTTGGATTAATGCTTTATATGGTGTGTACTCATAAACTGTCTGTGTCTTTCAGGATTATAGTCAGGAATTTTGTTGGTGTTTGTTTGCTTTTTGTTTCCCTTAGTTTGTAATGCAATGATGCATATTCCTTTCCATATGCATTTCTTCACTTATATTTCATCATTCTACATTGATCTGATCAGGGAGCTATTTAACATCAGAGAGTCAGGAAGAAAGAGTGGGAGGGTTAATAAATGATGACCAAGTGCCTCGGATATGGGTGTGACACAATGAGCTCTGGAGATGTACATGAAACCATGTTTTCCAAAAGTGCACTTTCTGCTATGTATTTTGGCTCAATCTTGGATTCCACCTTTAGATAGTGCTCTTCAACCTTATCAATTAAATCCTCTCATGTATTCATCACTCAGCTATTGAAAACTTTATGATCACTGGTTTATATTTTTGTCCCTTTTACTTTATTAATGTTGATAAATCATTATTATATATGTTTATGTGCTACAAAGTGATTATGCACACAAACATATACACACTGACTGAGTCAAGAGTATTACAAATATCCATTCTTTCACTGAATTATTACTCCTAACCAAACTTTGTCCCCTCTGACTATCATCTCCCCACTCCTCCTTACCTTTCAGCTTCTAATAACCGAGTAGAATACTATTGAGTCATTAAAAAGAAGGAAATACTATCATTTGCAACAACATAGATGGACCCAAAGGACTTTATGATAAGTAAAATAAGTCAATCATAGAACCACATGTCCATTTCGTTTGAGGTCTCTTTGCTTTTATACTGAATTTATAAGAGCTTAATATTATTAACTATTTCCTGTCTTATTGTCATAACTGTTTCTCATTTGTGGTTGACTATTTAATGTTGCTCACATTTTTGCATATAACTATTTTTATTCTGTTTTAATTGTTTCCATTTAAGTTTAGAAATTTATTTCTCTAAAGAAAAGGTATGGAATACTTTCCAAATTTTTCTATTTAAAAAATATGGTTGCATTTTGACTTAATAAATTAATTCTATTATGTATATTTCATATTTTATTTACCAGAATACACAGGTTTTTTTTCTACATAAAAAGTGATTACTTCTTTACAATACCTCTAAGTGTCTCCTTTTGTGCCTAGTTTATGCCCAATCTATAAATTTTTCAATTTGGGAGCCATTCAAACACACAGTGAATTATTACTTTTGTTCTTAAATATAATTAAATATTAAAAAGGACTAGGATTCTATTATCTCATCATCTTTTTACCCATTTATTTTTAAAATAACCTCTAAATTAGTATTCTCAACAGTACAAAATTATGTGTGAATTGATTTTGAGATAATAAAACTGCATATTAGTATTGAAAAAATTGACATCTTTTCAGTATTTTGATTTCTGATCCATTATTCACACATCCAGAACTTCATTATCACAATAACATGTTTTCTCCATAAAATTCATCTATTTATCAAAGATATTCTCAGATTTTACATGGTTGTGAGTATATTATATATTTACAAGTGCACATGTACATATATTTACATATACACACATAAATATGTAGTTACATATACACATATACATGCACTCACAGATTTTGCTATTTTTGGTGCAATTGTTTAATTTTGGTGTTATTTTTGGTGCTTCTAGTTTAGTTTCTAACCCAAAATATCTTACTCAAAATTTCAAGGTAATGTATAATACAGGTACAAAGTGATAAGTATGCAATTTTTGTTATTTAATTTAGTATATCCAAGGATTTAGAAAGATAATGTAGGTAAAATGTAGACAAAATTCTTAAATAGGTACAGTGCTTCAGAAAAATAATTTATATGAGTGAATCAGGAAATTCCAAATCAAATATCATGTATGGATATCTACAGAAAACAAATGATGAAAAATATGACTAAGGATGTGTACATGAGAATAAATTTATTGTAAATAAGATCTTTATGTTGAGCATTCTCAAGTTTATATCTTCAGTCACAACTTTTTAAATACCAGATTTGTACTTTGCATTACTTGTTTTGCACCTGAATTCAGATGTGAAACATTAGAATGTGGAAAACAGATGGTCTTGATTCTGAAACTCTTTCTCTTGCATTTCCCCCAATTCAAAATTGACACCTCCTTTCTTTCAGTTGCACAAGCCAAACACCTGACATCATCATGGACCCCTTTATTCTCTCACACTCCATTTGATCTAGCGGTAAATTCAGTATTGAATACATCTTCCCACCTCCATTTCAGAACTTTGACTTAAGACATTTTTCCTTACTTCTTTGATTGCAGTGCTTCTCAGTTGAAGCCCTGCTTCTGATTTGCTCCTGTAGGCTGCTTTAACAAAGGAGCCAGCATGATCTCTGTTTAAAACACCAGTGCATCATGGTGCTCCTCTGCTTGAAACTTTCTAGTGACTTCCCAACTTACTGAGAATAAAGTCAGTGAGTGGCAATGGTTTCAAAGCTCTTCAGAATATGTTCCACTGAGACAGCTCTGATCTCGCCTTCTACCTCCCTCCTTCCCAATCACTGGGCTTCTACTGCTCCTGCACGGCACTGGAACACTTTCGCTCAGGACTTGGTTATGCGTTCCCTCCTTCCTTTCCAAGCACCTCCATTCCAGGATGATTTGTTCCCTTACTTCTCTGAGGTTTTCATGCCAATATCTTCTCAATGAACCCTTCTCTGGCCACCTCAGTGTAACCACCACTATCATTTTTTTCTACTTTCCCACTGCATTTTATTTCTCCCCACCATTCCTCTCTATCTAATGTACCATAGGTTATTTTATTGTGTTTCTTTTTTTGTCATTTTAATTAGGATGTAAATTCTCTGAGGGCAGGTATTTTTATTTTTCTACTCTGTTATATCCCAGAATGTGAGACAATCATATCTAGCACATAAATGGCCCTAAATAATTATTTGTTGATATAAACTAAATTACTATTAGTTGTAAAAACTCATCAGCAAACTATGCTGAATACTAGGTGTCTGTCTTAAAATTGTGGGCATTCATAGAATAGAACGTTATGCAATCAAGTAAAAATTTACAATAATAGCTGGGTGCTGGTGGCTGATGCCTCGAATCCTAGCTACTCAGGAGGCAGAAATCAAGAGGGCTGTGTTTTGAAGCCAGCCTGGGCAAATAGTTCATGAGACCCTGTTTTGAAAAAAAACTCATCAGAAGAAAAGGTTGGTGGAGTGGCTCAAGGTGTAGGCTCTGAGTTGAAAACCCAGAACAAAAAAAATTATAATAGTTGAAGATAAAATGGTATCATATTAAGTAAAGAACGGAGTTAACAACAGTATATACCATGTATGGTTGAAGAAAATAAGCTGAATAGAAAAATGCTCAAGTTCTAATATATATTGTTTTCAGTGAATTTTCTTTGAGTTTTTAGTATTTTTGTGTTCTTTCTAAATTTTCTACAATGAGCTGAACTATGTTTTATAATCATGAAAATAATCAGCAATAAACAAACCTGCAAAAGATTCTGCAATTATTTAAAAAATATTGACTAAACAAGCAAAGTAATCATGACATTTAGTTGGTGTATTTAAAATCATGTGTCATTTTAAACCTACAATTACCTGGTCTCTTCTGTGTGGCAGGCACGATGGGAAACACAAAGATGAATAGTCCCTTTTCTTCCTTTACAACTTGAGGCAGGAGAGCAAGAACACATTCCATCAAGGACAGCTGAGCTATTGAGATCACTTCTCTCATTTTGGAAATTTTTTTCATTAAAGAATGGTCCAACTGAATTGCACATTTTGCATAATAGCAGGTATTTTATGCATCATACCCAAAAATCACAGCAAAGAGTACTGAAACTATAGGTGCAAGTGGTGTTAGCACATAGACATAACTAGTAGGCAGATAATATATCTTTTAACCAGAACCATATGGGCATTAGTTAGCTCCTAAATGCATACTGTAAATCAAGCACTGAAGATATAATACTGGGCAAAACTCTGACCCTATCCCAAAGAAACAACTGAAAGCATTTGAAACAAACAGCACATAGACATGTTTTAAATTTTATTATTCATATGTGCATACAAGGCTTGGGTCATTTCTCCCCCCTGCCCCCACCCCCCCTCCCTTACATAGACATTTTAAACAGAGTAATATGTACTACCAGTGGGGAAATGTTTAGAGAGATTACAGCTGTGAAAAGCCATGGGAGAAACACTTAACCCATTCTGGATGAAATTTTCAGTGATGGGTTGGGGAAATATTTCTAGGAAAGGTGACAGTTGATGGAGAAAGGAAATGCAACGAGGAATTTATGAAGGCAAGAGAGAAGTCATGGCAGGGGATGGGGAATTCTGTAGACTTTCTAGAAAGAAGAAAAGTCATACAGAAGAAACGGCTGAGAGAGAAAGGTTTTCTACCTATGGAAGAAACAAAAAGAGCTGGAGAAGGACAAATAGGAAGAAATGATCTGGTATTTTCTTATTCTACTAGATACATTATAAGGTTGATGATTTGTAACATAAAGATAATGTGAAAATATGTATTGAAAATGGATGATTTGTTATGGGATACTAAATAACTGATATATTTTTATTTATTTATTTATTCAATACTGGAATTTGAGCTCAAGGAAGAGCTCTTCCACTTGCGCCACACCCCAATTCTTTTGGTTTTAGATAGGGTCTTGCGCTAACTTTGCCCATGCCAGCCTCAAAAAACTATCCTACCTCTTTTCCAGAGTACCTGGGACTCCAGACATAAGCTACCATTCCTGATCCTAATTATCTCTTTGCAAAATTAATTTAATGCCAAATGTTTATTCTCATGGTATCAATATACACTTTGGATATCATCATCTTCTTTCTAGAGAGAGGTCTTTAAAATCAACAAAAATAGTTCTCTTTTTAACTTTGATTTTGATTTGCTTTGTAGCAAACTTAAATATAACATGCAAAATATCAAGGATAAAATTGACACCAAGTATATCGATGTTTATTATATATTAGGTGTTTATTTTCACACCAATAAGAACAGTGCATAAGAATAAAGATCATATTTATTTATAGTTAATTCTTAAAGAAGTAGTTCATTTATCTTTTACTGAAATAATTATTTGTGAATTTATTATTAGAGGTTATGTGTCATTATTCCTTAAATTTATGTCTTTATAAACCTCATAATATACTCAGCCTTCCTTTCTCAGTAAGGTACATCAAAAGCATGACAAACTAGGAAAGTATTTCAGCATTAAGGGAAGGATTTGGACTGAATATACCCAATGCAATGCATGATAAATAAGACATTTATATTTATAATTAATCAGACTCTTAGAGAAACATACTGATTGTTTATTCAACCTGAAGCTTCAAATTATCTCTTCCCATAGTCTTTGAAATCAATCTGTCAAATGATCAAGAGTAATTAGTTTTTGCTAAACTCCCCATATGAAATTTGAGGATGATCAAAACAAATGTTTGGCTCCATTACAATTCAGTGTGTTATTATTTGATTGGTATTTTACACATATGATAATAGAGAGTATTTATACCATCATACCTTTCCAAGTTGGCTTCAAATATTTCCTTCCATAAACATGAGAAAACATCTGTAACACTTTTATTTTTAAAACACAGTCTCTCTGTGTAGTCCAGGCTAGCCTAGTAGTTGTGATCCTCCTACTTCAGCATCCCAGATTCTGGGGTTTCAGGTATGTACCACCAGGCTCAGCTGCAATGCAGCTTTTGAGGTCTGTATTTGAGAATAGGCCACAGATTAAAAAGAAGACTGCTATTAGAGAGAGAAGAAAATAAGACCAGGATGTGAACAAAAATACCTATGAGGAATGTGTATGAGTTTCAGAACAGGTCAAAGCCATAATCGTATTTAGTAGGAGTTGGAGTCTAGAAACAAGTCCCAGATACAGTGTAGAAGACTCAGAGCTACCAAGCTAATAACTAAATACCTATTAATAAGTATACCACATAGAGTAAAGGGAGAGAAATATGAAGTATGGAACGTTGTTCTTAGACAAGTAAATTCATTTCTTTCTTCCAATAGTGAAATTCATAAATATCATATGCAATTAATAAGTAATATTGAAGATGGTCAAAGCATAAATGATGTGAACATAGAGTACTGCTTTTACTGTATCCTTTTGTTCCACAGTGTCCCCTGAAGAACTTTCTGGAATTCTAAGGGACACATCTGAGAAACACAAGTGAGTTCCTTCTGGTTCTCACTTTGTGTTCTGTGGTTTATAGGTAGGCCAACATTCAGAGGAGGGAGATTGATAGACTTTCCTCTTTTCTAAGTTGAACTAGTTTGCAAATACTATATAAAATGGTGAGAGTTGACTTCTAAAATGAGAAACAGAAACTAGTACAAAATATTAAGTAAGCATATGTCTTTTCTTAATTATTTTCCAAAAAATGATAAGTATCATTTTGTTCAAAATATATTTCTTGATCTAATTCATTTAGAATATGTATGATGATGTAGATGTAAAATTACTCTACAACAGGTATAACTACAAACATTAAAGAAATTAAAACCCAATAATCACTATGCATTTGCTCCACACTATATCTTTTGTTATATTCTGGAAGGAATAATTTATAAAGGTCAATTTGTGAATTCACTCATCCAAGATCAAACGATGTTCCATAATTCATGATACTGATTACTTCAAATGATGTTCAAAAAGACAAGTGAAAAGGAAAAGCCATAAAAGGTTAGAACTGGAGATATAAAATAGAGAACAGACTGAAGCAGGTAATTGAAGGTGCTGTATTATTACTACAAATTAATCTGGTTCTATTAAACAGGTATTGTTTAGGGGAAAAATGGGTACATAGTGGGCAATTTTCAAGTTGAGATACAGAATTGTATTCTCAATGATTGCTTAATTGGGTCTGAGACTTTAACCTAATCAGTGTTTATGGAATAGGCCAGTCTCTTTTATTTTAATACTATATACTATCTATCTTCAGCAATGAAGATACCTCAGAAAGCCACTTTGCTCAAGATCTCATATCCAATAACAGGTAGAGACTGATATATACAGTCCAGGCCCCTGGGCCAATGCAAGAGAACTGTAAGCGACCTTTATTAACTCTAGAGTTCCTTTTGAGGTTGGTTGATCCTGATGTGCACCTGGATCATAACTGGACTTCTTTCTTTCTCTGTTCACACCTACTTTCCTTCATGCCTTTTACTCCGTGGGACATCCCTAATAATATTCTGTCCATTAAATTCTGTCTCAGAATCTGCTTTCTGGCAAATTAGCCAGCAACAGGATACATGGAAGAGAGATGGAGTAGAACTGTGGATAGGAACATAGGGGGAAAAGGTAAAGCTATGCACTAATTGATAACGATACTATATTACTATTAACTCATTTGAATACCGTTAAATATAACCCAAAGATCCATGTGCTGAGTCTTGATCTCCAAGGTGCTGCTATTGTGAGGTACTATGGACCTTTCAAGGTTGGGGCCTTACAAGAGGGTCTCAGGTCACTGCAGGTGGGTCCTTGAAAGGGATTATGGAACTCTGACCTCTATCTCTTCTATATTCTGATTCCCGGGTAATAAGGTGAGCAATCTACCCCATCATAAACTCCTCATCACAGGGCCAAAACTGCGGGACCACTTGAGTTTGGATTGAAATCATCAGAACTGTTAACTAAAACAAATCTTTTCTTATAACAAGTTAGTTATCACAGGTTTATTATTATTATAGTATTACAAAGCAGACTAAAGCCTATAAGAAAAAAGTTGTCCTTATTAGAATTAGTATTAACCAATATGTATTAAAAATTGTGTCTTCATTCACCTTTTCTTATGTAAAATAAGTTTAAGTGTTGGTATTGTCATTATAAATAATGAAAAATGAAGTTCAGTCCTAAGTTCAAACCCTAGTCCAATGAAATAAACAAAAATGAGGTTTTAAGAATTCAGTGATATGCTACATTCATACCACCATTAACAAATAATAGAACTCAAACTAAGACTCAGACTGTCTATTTTGTGTTCTTCCTGTCTGTCTGGAGGATATTCTTATATTGGTTAATAAGGCTGGAATATGATACAAGAACAAATTAAAGTGTGAGTACTATGCATATTTTTCAATCCACATCAATGCAATTAGATACTTAAGAATTTTACTGGATGGACTTCTCAGGTACACAGTTCTCTGGACTACTTGAGGTGACTAAGGCAACTAACTGGAAAGACAGTTTTGCTGTACTGCCACCAAATAATAACCCATAACTGGTTAAGCAAATGTACATATACATAATATGCATAAGAGAGAGAGAGAGATTACATTGATGAAGGAGCTCATAGACCAAAGTATTGGGTTGAACCAGGTAGCTCCTCATGAGGGGTTGTCAATTCTAAAATATGAAAGAATATGGCTAGGTACGTATATTTTAACATAGATTCCCATTATTCATTGTTTTCTGATTCTATGATTAGTATTTAAAGAATAACACCTCTTTACCCATGAGCTGCCTTACCTTCTTAATTACAAGTATGAGTAATTCAAAACCCAATCTATGGCCTTCATGGAAAGACATAAAACAACGGTAAGAATTTTGTAGACATTCTACAGTATTGCTTTCACTGATGTACTTATATTAGCTCTCCAGCTCTTTCTTGGAACCCTTTCCCCTTTTACTGAAGTAGAAATCACACTTCTTTTGCTGTTACTGTTATTTTCTCTGTATGCTGGGGTAATTTTTATTCCATCATCTTTACCATACTTTATCTAGTGCTTTTTTCTTAGATACCATGGAAATCATTCTACTTAGTGACTTCATTTGCTCTGTTTCTCTTATAGATCTTGACATAGCTATTGTGGAAGCATTCCATATGCATAAGTTCTTAAGGTCAACAATATCTTTAACATTGATGCATCATTTTATAAGATATTAACGTTCAACTTTGATATTGCATAGAGGTCAACTTATCTCATTGCCAGACAGACAGAAGAATACAGGTCAAGGGCAAGTTGCATCAGAACAACTGTGCTACTTATTTTCTAACTCTGAATAGTAAAACATATGTACTTTTAAAAATTTTAAGCAGCTCCCACGTTTTTAAAGTCACAGTTGTTAATTACATTTTACTTGAATAATATATCACAAAAAGTACAGAAGTTATAGATGTCACTTGTCTAAAACATGGCAGGCTCTTCTTAGAAATAGGAAATTGTTAGAAAAATTTTGAAGAGTGAGCACTGATTTACGTCTTCTAATGTTAGCACTAATGAAAAAGAACAAACTGCTCTGCTTTAGTTTTCAAGTGAAAATACACATCTGCTTTACAACTGTTTTACAATCTCCTCTTTCTCATGTATCTCAAGTGAAGAGGGGCTGTCCTTAGGCCACAGCTCTTCTACATAAGATGGGGAGCACCCAAGTCATTCACTTGGAAAGATAGGCAATCCTCAACCTTCCTTTCTTGGTGATTTTTATAAAAAAAAATTTAATCTCAGTTGTGGTTAAACAAAGCTCCACAACTCCACATTTATTGTGGAAAAAATATATATATAATAGAAGAAAAAAACATGGAAATTCATTGGAACCATTGCAAGTTATCAGATTTATTTTTTCCTTATAATTTCTCCCACAGTAAATGAATCTATTTATTTTGTAAGAAAATGGGTGTTTTGTGCAGCTTTGACTTGAAAGTAATTTGAGTTTATCTTAAAACTGCATGGATTAGTTAAAAGTGATGTGCATTTGTGTTTGACAGCAAATGTAGAGTTCTTGCAGATGAAGTTGATGGAAAATATTATTTTTATATTCCTAAAATCTTAGTATTTGTATTTCAAACAAATCAGTTGGGTACAGTAACACAAGACTTTAATCAAGCTACTGTGGAAGCAGAGATCAGGAACCACAGTTTGAGGCTAGCCCAGGCAAAATGTTATGGAGACTACATCTCAACAAACAAAGCCAGGCATGGAGGTAGCTCACAGTTATCATCCAAACTATGCAGGAGACATAGATAGGAGGATGGTGATCTGAGATCACCCAAGCAAAAACATGAGACCTTATTTGAAAAATAACTAAAGCAAAAAAAAAAATTGAGGATGTGGTTGAGCACATGCCTACCAAAACAAAGCCCTGAAGTCAACCCCCATTGTTACCAAAAAAAAAAATTGAAAATATATGTCTATGCATGGATAATAAATGAAAGAAATATATTCAAATGTGACATATGATATGATAGTTATCAAATGCCTTCCTGAAAGCAATTATCTTAGAAGAAACTGGATTTTATTAAATTACATCTGTGCTTATTTCATAGTAAAGATTAGACATTTTAGACACTAAAGAGTAAATATTATAACATTTAAATTTGTATTTTCTTTGCAATGGTATAACCCATGCAGTAACTTAACTAAGACTTTAGCCTAACAAATAGAAACACAAATAAATTAAGGGACTTGTACATGGGAGGTCCACTGCTCATTTCTAGTCTTAGAACCAACAGCAGAACTTGTCCAGTGCTCTATGCCTGGTCCATACACTAGTGTACGTGTGAGAGGTAGCCTGACAAGACTAATCATTAAAGACGTCTCTTGCTTATTCTTCATGCTTGCTCCTTGTTATATACAATTTCTAATCCTAATTCTTGATATTTCTTCTTCTTTCTCTCTTAATTCTGCTTCATCTGTCTGTTTTAAATCAAGTAAAATTTACTTAATAGTTGTGTCCACAATGTTACTGCTCCACTGTATCACTATTTTTAATAAAATATTTTAAGTATCCAATACTAATATTTCTTCATTTTACATCTTGGTTGTTGTAGGTTTCATATGCTACAAAATTCATCCGTTTAATTTTTGAACCATTGAAAGTTATCAGATTTATGCTTTCCCTTATCATTTCTTACATAAGAAACAGATCTATTTATTTTGTGGGAAAATGAATGCTTTGGAAGCATCTTGGTGTGTTCACAGAATTGTGTGCTGTCACTATCACTTAACCTGCATTTTGTTTTTAATGAATGTGCCTATTCTGGACACAGTGTCAATGTATTATTATAATATTGGTCTTTTTACAGTATTTTTGACTTATATATTAACAATATGATGGGATCTCATTGTGTTAATTTGATACATGTGCACAGTATACCTTGAACCAGTTCATCTCCTTCATTGTATTAACATTTCCCCTCTCCCTCTTCCCACTCTTCAAACAGCATTGTGAGTTTCATTATGCTGTCTTCATACATATCTATGCGGCATATTTCAATCCACTTCACCCCTCAGAATCCTTTCCTTTTCTCCTTCCCCCTGCTTTTTCCCCCAGATATCTTAGGTCTAGTGGCTGCCTTCTCTCACTTAGTATGATTTGAAAGCCCATTCACATGGTAGCATTAATGAGCACTACATTTCTTTTTTATGGTGCAATAATATTTTACTATATGGATATAGTTTATTTTTGATTTGTCACTAGATTGTGTTTACACTCTTCACAGTTTTATAAATAAAGTTTCCATGAAATTCACGCACAGATTTCTGTATAGATGTGTTCTCCAAATTTTCTTGGATATATAGCTAGAAATGGCACTTCTGAGTTGTACAATAACTACATTCAACATTTTGATGAACAACTAAGATGTTTTCCAGAATAGATATACCAGTTCCATGCATTTACCAGCAAATGACAAAATTTCATCTACTTTGAGGCTGAATGAAATTCCATTGTGTAAAAATACTGTATTTTCTTGATTTATTCATCAATAGTGGGGCATCTTGGCTTGTTTCCATAGCTTAGGTATTGTGAATAGTGCTGCAATAAACATGAGTGTGCAGGTGCCTTTGTAGTAACCTGACTCACATTCCCTAGAAGTGGAATTTCTGGTTCATAATGCAGTTCTATTTTTAGTTTTTGGAGGAGCCTCCATACTATTTTCCATAGTAGTAGTACTAATTTACATTTCCACTAAAATGTAAATTTTATCTTGTACTAAAAACGAGATAGCATTTGTTGCCCTCAATGCAGCAGTATATAAGGGCTCTTTTTTCCCCTGCATCTTTGCCAACATTTGTTGTTTGAGATCTTTATGGTAGCCATTCTACCAGGAGGGAGGTGGAATCTTATTCTGGTTTTGGTTTGCATTTCCTTTATGATCAGAGATGTTGAGCATTTTTTCACGTGTGTTTTTAGTCATTTGAACTTCTTCCTTTGAACATGCTCTGTTCAGATCATTTGCCTATTTCTTCATTAGGTCATTGATTTTGGGGGAATTTAGCATTTTTTTTAACTGATAAGTGGTAAGGAGACTTTTTATTATATTAATGTATTGGGGTACATTATGATATTCTAAAAAGTATTTTCAATATACCTGAGTTAGATTCACTCCCTCCATCATTCTCCTTTATTAGTCTTCCCCCGTCTTAGAACAGTTTCAACAAACCTCATCGTTTTACCATATTGTCCTCCTTCATACTTTCCTTATGCCCTCCTCCCTCCCACTGGTACCAACACACAGACAGGACTTGTTTTACCTTCTTGACTTTCATTTCTTTTTTTTTCTCTGTTAGGGTGTATTTCACTTTTTTTTATTCTTTTATTCACATGTGCATACATTGTTTGGGTCATTTCTCCCCTCTGCCCCCTCCTCCATACTCTCTCCCTTTCCCCCTCAGTTCCAGGCAGGTCCTGTTTTGCCTTTATCACTGGTTTTGCTGATGAAAAGAGACAAACCTAATAAGGAAGACAAAGCATTTTTGCTAGTTGAGTTGAGGATAGCTATACAGAAATATTCCTAGCATTGCTTTTGTGTACATGTGTTATGACCCATGTTGATTCATCTCTAACTGATCTTCACCCTGGTTACTGATCCCCTTCTCATGATAACCTCTGTTGCTTTAAGGTTTCTGTGTTAGTTCCTCTGGAGTGGGGACATCAAATGCTTTCATGTTTTGGGTTTTCTGCCTATTTCTATATCACCCAAATGTGCTCTCCCCTTATCATGTGATTCATTGACTTTCATTTATTTAAAAAACAATTTCTGTTTGTTTATGATGGTTATAGAAGAAGTTTCATATATATATATATAATCTTTTTTTATTTTTGTTGTGAGTGGAGGTACATTGTGACATTCACAAAAGTTCTTACAATATATTAAATGTTGGGAGTTTATTTTTTCAGTTCCATGTATACTTTGGTTATCAGTCCCATGTCTGATGGATAGCTGGCAAAGATTTTTGCCATTCTGTGGGCAGTCATTTCTATTCTTGATTTCACTTGCTTCTAGTCTGTTCTTCATTATTTTCTTCTGTCTGCCCATTTTGAGTTTATTTCTCTAATTTATGAACATGAAAGATAAGGTTAGGTGACATGATGTTTTTCTTCTTTATTAATATTGGCACTAAAATTCATAAATTTCCTTTCCATAGTTTTACCTGCCTTCCATAAGATTTCAAATACTGTGTCATCCTCATTTATGTAAAATTATTTCCCATTTCCATGTCTTTTCTTCTTTGACACTTTTAAGATCTGAAAGTTTGAGCAAAATGTTGAATATTCTCTGAGGTTAGCAGTTCAAGAATTCTATCAGTGGTTATTTTTCTCCACTGTCTTCTTGCTGCTTGCATTTGGATGCCTCACTATTGAATGGAGAGATAGGGGGGTGTGAATAATTTGATAGATGATTTTTACATGTGTTCTGTGACTTTTGTTAGTCATAAGAGTTCTAAAATGGTTCAGGATGATTAGTAGGTCTGTAGTGCTATTGCTTTAGAAAATGGGAGCATTTATCACTTTGCCCTTCCATAAGTCAGCTCTCTCTAATTACTCTTCCAATGCTCATAAAGAGCTCACATTTAGTGATGTCATCTACAACTTTCAAACAACTGGATTATGGCTGAGATATGAAATGGTTCATTCAAGATTATGCTGCTTATTTAATCCAAGTCTTTTTCTTCTTTTTCCTAAGATTACATTATTTCCCCTGAATTACAACTCATTCACTTCATTGTCAGTTACTTGAACTTTAGATACCTTCACTTGGAAGCAATCTAAGAGGTGCCAGGTCCTAGCCCATTTTACAGATGAAGAAACTGCTGTCCAAACTGATAAAGTGTTTTCTGCAAAATTTGATTGCTGACCATTCTAACAGGAACTCTTTGTATTCTACGTCTACTAACTGCAGTCAGGTAGTGAGTTAATTAAGATGTTTGTTAAACATCTTAAATCATTATAATGCTAGTGATTTATTTAGCCACATCATTTATGTATTGGTTATCTATTCCTACATAAGAAACTATCAATTTAGCAGCTTAAAGCAAGACATATTTATTAATTCAGCATTCTGTAGGTCAAAATACAGGATTGGCATGATTAGGTTATTTTCTTAGGGTCTTATGTAGATAAAATCAAACTGCTGAAAGAATGCATTCTTATCTGTAGCTTGGGATCCTCTTCCAAGCTCATTCAATTTGTTAATAGAATTTCATTTTTTTCTGACTGTAAAAATGAGACAGATTCTCTTACTGACTTTCAGCTGGGATCTGTTATTGGCTCCATGAGACTGTTCTCAGTCTTTGCCTCTTCCAAATTCCAAGCTTTCAGTGGAGAATTTTCTTTTCATTGAATCCCTTGGCAATGGTTTGAGTTTGTCTCCTCCTAATATTCCTATTGAAACATCATCTCCAAAGCAGCACTATTAAGAGATGTGGCCTTGGGAATTGAAGTTATGCTGTTAGAGCATTTATAAGGTGCATTGAAGTTGCAGGGAGAAACTTCTTGCTCTTGCATCCTTCTGCAGTACAAGGATATATCATATCTACCCTCTGAAGGATGCAGTAATAAGGAAACATCTTGGAAATAAAGACTAGGCACTCACCAGACACCATTCTAACAAA
This sequence comes from Castor canadensis, assembly GCF_047511655.1. NCBI lineage: Eukaryota > Metazoa > Chordata > Mammalia > Rodentia > Castoridae > Castor > Castor canadensis. Next base: position 69,920,495 of record NC_133399.1, on the reverse strand, counting down.
CTTGGTTTTGAATGACTCAACCTGTGGAACAATAAGAAATAAATTTCCTTTTAAAAAAAATTACCCAGTCTCAGATAATGTTTATATCAAGAAAAGTGAATGAAAATGCTCTCTTTGTTCTTTGAATTTTTCTTGGAGCAGCTATGTTCATTTTAAAGACTGACTCACATGATTAGGTCAGACTCCCCCAGTATAATTTCATTTGCTAAAAATCAAATGCTTGAATAAATGGGTTAAAATGAATGCAATCTAGAAAGCAGAAACTTGGGAAGCCATTTTGGAAATCTGTCTTACCCAGGAGACACACCTTATTGCCTTTTGCAACAATCTAATTCTGCTCTTAAGGAACAATATTTAGGCCCATATGCATTCTTTGGAGATATTGAATCATCTGACCCACACTTGGGTCAAGTCCTATCTCTCTAAAAAGTCTGTGGTAAATCATTAAGTCCAACTAAACTATTCAGCAGGATGGAGAAGTTGATTTTATAATCAAGACCACTTGCTATTTGAAAATATTGAAATAAATGAACTACTTCTGGGGAGAAATGAAAACAGAAGATATTTCTCTTTGTAACTACAAGAACACAGAACTAGAAATCTCAAAGCATTGAAGAGAAGTTTCAGTTAAAGACTGGCATTGGAGATAAAAGGATTGTGGTTTGAGGTGATCCCAGGCAAAAAGTTAATGAGACCTTATATCTCAAAAACAACATAAGCATGATAATACATGCCTATAATCCCAGATACTCAGGAGGTGTAAATAGGAGGATTGCACTGCAAAGCCAGCCCAGGAAAAAATGCTTGAAAAGTATTCTAACGCAGAGAGAGATGCATGTCTTGCTGGTAGTAAAGTGCTTCCATAACAAGCATGAGGCCTTTACTACAATCTTCAGTACCACCCACAAAAAAAGAAGTTTCAGTGAAAGAATATGTTTTAAATGATCAGTATACTAAAGAAATGATTTACAAAAGTACCCCTCCAAAATATAATTTCCATTTGTAAAAATTTCTTTTCCTAACTAGATATGCATCTGGTCAAGTATTTTTAAACTGCAATGGTACTCTTCAAACAGTATCTGAATGTGAGCCAACTAAGATTACCTGAAGGAACTGGGGCCACTATAGAATGTCAGTTAACATCCAACCTTACCTCATTCGTGTTCTTGCTAGGTACTGGACTCAAGCCTTGAATGATTGTACAAATTCTATTCTACTATTTAGCTAATTCCATCCATAAATTCATATAAGATTTTTACCTCTGAGAAATGGATACTTCTATATTCACTCCTCTGTGTATTCTAAGTAAGGAAGACTGTGAGAACACCAGCAACTTCACCCTCCTAGGAAAGGGATATCACTTCTGCAGTACCTTATGGTCAGTACTGAATTTTGCAGATCTGAGAGTCTTAAAAGTTATCCAAAGGCAATTACAATCCAACAGCATCAAAGGCATATATTACAGATTATAAAATGTATGGCACTCATAAACCAACACATGCATTGAATGTCCTTTCCTCGTTTACAGCTTTTAAAGAATAAACAGTCACAGGATTTCAGATGTTCCATATTATATCCCAGAGATGATAGTCCTCTTGTGGTACTCCCTTTTAGGATTGACCAAGTCCACCACTAGGAAGAAGCATTCTTTATATGAAAACCATTTCATCATTAGGTAATGCCTATTACAAAATAGTCTCTAATAAATTTAACCAAACTCTAACTCCTCCCAACTTACAGCATGATTCTACCTTGCTTTCTGAAACTATGCATACTTAATTAAAATTGTTAAATATTTGAATAGAAGTTATCACATCAAAGTTTTAACATCTACTTTATTTCTTATTCCCCAAATCAGTGAACATTGTCTAGGTTACTTTTGGAAGCAGTAGGAAACAAATTTGATTAAATTTTTTAAAGAATCAACAGTACTCAAGTCAGTGTACAGGGAAGTTAGTAGATAAAAAGATGAATAAAAGAACGCAGCCATATTAGAGGAGCTTACAATTAACTCACTAAGTGAATAAAGTACTCTATGATTATACTTCCTTCATCATTTAAAACAGTTATTTCCAAGAAAACCAAGAAAGTTTAGTTGATGATACAAGTTCCTGAAGATGGGTGGTGTTTTACATAGTATTGATGTCTAAAATGCATTTGTACAGACATTGTGTGGTTTACAGAACCATCATCAGATATCTAAATTGCAGCCTGTTCTTAAGGAATTAGAAGATGTCTTTTCCCAAGGCCAAATTTTCAACTTTTCATAAAAGTTGCTGTTTCTGCTACCATTCTGCATTTCTAATTAAATAATATATTTCTTCTAGTATTTCAACCACTCAAGATATTAATAGTAACCACCCTTATAATAAAAATATTCACATTTGTAAGACAGCACCATTAATAATTGTGATTATCTGGAAGAACAGCAACTGAAGAGTGTCATAATTCTTACATATAAGGTAGCAAAATGTGGAATGTTTGAGGTTTATTATAAGAAGATATTCATATAGCAGATTACAATCATTGTAGTTTCTCTGTTGTCACATTTTAACATTCTATGCTAATTGTATCTTTCATACCAATATGTACTTTGCAACTGCTTAAATAATCTATATAGAACATTATACAGATTGAAATTAAATCTACTCTCTCCTAAAAAATCAATTGCTTGATTCAGTCATTCGATTCATTCATTTCTCCCTTCACTCATTTGGTGTTAAGCACTTTATTAATCATAAAAAAGAGAAAGATGTAAGAAAGTTCACTGTTTCTTAAAGGAATTGAGTAGGTAAGTATCTAAGGAAAGAACATTTTGCTCAGCACTACAACAGAGATGTATTTGAGCACTATTGGTGGCTCAAAGAAAACTGCTTAAATCTTTCTAGAAATGGTCAGATAAAGTTGTCAAAGAGAAGGAACACAGGAAAATATAACATTCAGACAAACTTTAACAGCTCACCATGTCACATGTGGACAGCAAATGTGAATATTTTCTCATTGCTACATCTCAGAACCTATCACATTCTTCAACAGAGTAGATTTCAGTAAACATACTCAGTGAATGTATGGCATCCAGGCAATCAAAATGGCAAAGGCAAAGATGTGGAAGTATGACACAGTTTGATATAATCTTGATACTCCAATTAGCTAAGAAAGCCGTGACTCAAATATGGGCAATTTTGTGTGCTATATGTAGTATTAGAAATATGATTTTCACCATATTACTTCCTTGGACAAGAAGGAAGATGGAAAGAATGCAAACACATAAAGAAGTTGCATTTTCTAGAAAAGGGAATGTTTTAGACATTGGGAAACAGGATTGACACTAAGACATGATTTGGGAGAAATTTAGCTTCTACAAAATTCCAGTTTCTTCCATTAGAGCACTGTACTAATACATGCATCATCAATAGGACAAACATAGATATGCTTTCTAAGGAGCCCTTTAAGGAAATTTCCTAGTGTTTTTTTTTTCTGAATCATGAACCACTCCACCAACCCTTTTGTTGTGATATGTTTTTTTTTTTTTTCAAGATAGGGTCTTACAAACAGCTTTCCTGGACTGGCTTTGAACCATGATCCTCCTGATCTCTGCCTCCTTGGTAATTAGGATTACATGAGCCACAGGCACCTGACTCTCCTAGTGTTTTTGGAGCTTCCTCCTATCCCAGGGAGACTGTAACTGACAAGCATCTTATATTTGGGAATTTTGGAGCTAATATTTTGTAAAGAATAGGGCCCAACAAATAAGAATAAACTACATATATCTTTTTGCTTTCTTACAAAATAATAATAATCATGCTTATATTCCAAATACTTTAAAAGCTGATAATAAAATACTCAAGGTAAAGTAAGAACTTTAATACTTAATTTATGGCAACAATTCAGTTCATTGACCTCTGGGAGAATTGTTTTTAAAACATCAACAATGGAGTTATCTATAGTATTTTTTAAAATATCATTACTTAGACTGAGGCAGAAGTATCAGGAATTTGCTGCAAAATCAAAGATATAACAATAACACTGTAGATCCTTTACTTCAATCATAGGAAACTTTTTATTGCTTTTTGCCTGAAACAGAAGAATTTAATATTAGTATGTTACCTGTGGAGATTCTTTTGCCTGCTTTATGCTTCAAGGCTAAAATAGGAAAGTAAATATAGCCTTATTAACATTCTTTTACAAAAAATCAAAATTAACATCTTAAATCATCTACAACCTAATTTTCTCCAGAAATTTACCAATCTCTTTAGAGTTTAGGTGCTTATAGAGGGATATTAATAACAAGGGGACTCCAAAGTGCTATTTGGTCATACTATAAGCACTAACTCCACAAATATTTTACAAATTAAGGGTTGATTATTTGCTTTGCCAAAGAATTCTTCCCTATACAAGAGATTCACCAGAGGATTTCTTTAATTAGCTACCTCCCTGAGTGCATGTAAAACAGGGAGAGACAAAGGCTCCAAGTCATGTAGCTCCTTTTAGAAGTTTATCCCATTTCTGATTTTAATTTCCTGAGTTAAATATTACCTTCATGCAGATTTCTTGCCCTGATCTATTGTATAATTCAGATGAGCACATCCCTCTTGAACATCATTGTCTGCTGGGACTGGATTAGGTCAAGGAGTATACAAAATTAACAATGTCTGTGCCTACCCACATTCAGAGAACAGACCCTCTTCAGGTAGCCTCAGTCAACTCTTTCTTTGTCACCAGAATAATGCAGAAATTGTTCATCACAAGAGTTTATTGTGCTCCTTTTCCTGCTGGCAGGAGAAGAAACTATTAATTCAAAGAACAGAAATCTTTAGCTTGTATGGCAGATGTCATAAGAGATGGGGGGGTGGTTAGGAAGAAGAAAGACTGCGGAAAAAGCTAGAGTTATTATAAGGGTGTTCTGAGAGTTAGTGCCGAGTTTAACTGGAATATGGGAGTAAGGAACAGGAGAGACCTAGAAGTGTGACAATAAGATGAGATGAGGGAGGTAAACTCACAGGAATGTAGCTCAGAATAGGTGACAAAAGATTTTGGAGGTGATGCTAATGGGACTGACTTTTACTTTGTAGGTAGCAGGGAATATTAAACATTTCAACCACTGAACACTGTAGATGTATTGCTTTTTTTTTCTGACTAAAACTTGTAACAGGGTTCAAGGTGGTGGTGGGCTTTAAGGACAGGGAGACCAGATAGAAAGCTTCACAAAAGTCCACCTGAAAGCAGATGAATATATGAGAAAGGGAGCCAGCATTGGACAGGGAAGAGATTGAGAATGTATGAAGAGGGCAGAATCTGCAGACCAACAAGGTGGCGATTATGGAGGAGAGGGAAGGCACACCTGTGCCCTCCATCTCTGATCACAAGATTATTGGCAATGTTATAAGATGGGAAACAAAACTGAGCATGAGGAGAATTTGATTTTTTTATGTACTTATGGAGAAGATTTTTGTTTCTGATATTTGTTCCCTCTGTTTTACATTGTAATCATTCTAAAGAGAGTAGCGAGGTCAGCCAGGCTCAGAAGACCAAAAAATCATATGTTTTTCCCTCATATGCAGACTTTAGATCTAGGGCAAATGCAGCAATGTGGTTGGACTTGGATCACAAGACAAGGGGAGAGCACATAAGGGAGATATGTGAATAGGTAGAAAACCCCAAACATGAAAGCGTTTGATGTCCCTACTCCAGAGGAACTAATACAGAAACCTTAAAGTGACAGAGGTCAACATGAGAAGGGGATCAGTAACCAGTTTAAAGATCAGTTACAGATGAATCAAAATGGGTTGCAACACATGTGTACACGAAAGCAATGCTAGGAATCTTTCTGTATAGCTATCCTTAACTCAACTAGCAAAAATGCTTTGTCTTCCTTATTATGCTTATGTCTTTTCTTTAACAAAATTAGTGATAAAGGCAGAGCAGGACCTGTCTGGAACTGAGCAGGGGAGGAGGGAGAGAGGGGGGGAGAGGGGCAGGGAGGAGAAATGACCCAAATAATGTATGCACATGTGAATAAATGAATAATTAAAAAAAAGAATTGTGATTTTATTATTTCAATGCAAAAATGTGTTTGTGATTCTGTATTAAAATTTAGAACAATATATTATCCATAAGGAATTTTAATCATCTGTTTTTACTGTCTTGAATAGATGCTTGAGATTTCTCTTCCCACTGGGAAATTAATACTGATTACAAAAAGATAATCAATCACCTGGTTCAGTTCATTTGATTGGATTTTAGAGTTTAAAAATTTCTTTTCTTATACCTGTCACCTGATCTTATTTATCTGATTCTAATGAGAAAAACAAGCAATTGAAAATAAGCAATCTATAACTTTTTTACTATTAAATCATTTATTTATGAAGACAGGTCATATAAACACTAGATTCTACTAGAATAGGCAACCATGTATTTATTACAATGAACTCAATTCAAGATACAATGTTATTTGCTAACAGATATGTGAGTAAATCTTTAATGATATTTAACTAAATTTCTGGCAGATCAAAGCCATAACAGACTAAGTGTTGTATAATAAGCATGTAGTGTTTAATAAGATGATCAGTACTAATTTTCTTTCCTTTCTGGGTGACTCAATTACTTATTTGGTACTCATATTTAGTAGTTCTATCTGGAAATTTCAAGTTTTTCAATAAGCTACAAAGTGTGAGGCCAGGAGGCATAGAATTATTTATGTGAGTAGACATAGTGAAAAATGGAAAAAAAATGGGAAAAGTGCATATTCTGGGGAATAATAACAGAAGTGGAGGATATTTTTCACCATCTTGGAATACATAGTAAATATTACTGAAGATCCAAACATGAATTTATTCTTACTTTCTAGATGATTTTCTAGTTCAAGAATGTGTTGAAATAACATTTGTTACATTTGTGGTATCAGGAAATACAATGATGTGGGAATTGATGTGACCAAGGAGAAAGCAGTGTTCTCTCTTAAATCTGTCAAAGGCTTTCTATGAATTGTTTATAATTTCTTAAATATCTTTGGAAGTATTTTGTACTGAGCAAAGTACCACTCATTTCTTCTGCCCAAGAAGCAGTAAATGTTACATAGAAGAAGAGAAATCATGCCTCTCTTCTCATGAAAGGCATTGCTTGGGCCTGAGTACATTAACACAATTGCAGGATTTAAAAGCAGGCCTCTGAATCACCAGGATAATTCCATCTACTTAGCCACATCAGGGAGGCAGACAGCGTATCTATTCTTGGACAGAAACCTATGTTTTATCATCAGCGGCAGCTCTTTACAATCCAAGAAAATAATAATAATAATATCCACTCAATAGAGAAAAACATTTCCTGTAGACAATTGATTTCCCTGATCCGACTTGTTAAAGCAGTAAAATGTTAGTGTTTAAAAGGACTGTCAGTATTAATTTTCTCTTCTTTCTGGGTGACTCAGTCACTTATTTGGAATTAAAACAATAGGAAGTCTCACTATTTAGATTATAGGTACTGATGCACAGATGTGTCACCATGGCTAAGCAGTGAGGCTGTGTGCAAGGACAGTTCTGCATAGAGGAGGGGAAAGTGTGAAGACTTTGTAGTAAGGTCAGGTTGGAAATCCTGGTCTTCCCACCTCTAGTGCTGTAACCTAAGGCAAGTCAGTGTGTCTGATCTTTCAAATGAGATAGATAAAGATCCCAAGGATGAGCTCACCTCATAGCTCCTCAATAATCTCAATTTTCAAAAATCAATATATTTTCTTTCTCATACTTGGAATGACACAAGTTCAAAGTCAGCTTTGAAGCAGGTCTTCTCTGTGGCCCTGAGGGAGCTCCGTCTTGAAAACAGATACTAAATTTGCTTTGGATGTGACATGGCATACCTTCTGCTCATGGGTTGCTGTTGTCAGTTGTGGACAATGACTGTCTCTAGAAGGTAAAGCAGAACTCTTCCTGTTCATACAGCCATTTTCATCCTGATGATAATCGTTATGCTATTTCTTCTAATTACAGTATTTCTGCAATGTCATTTTATGTTGAGAACAAACTGAAAAGCATTTTGAGAAACATTTTAAAATTTGTATGCATATTACTTTTATATAAATGCAATATGTTGTCGTTGGTCATATTTTTTTTTCATAAAATAAATTGACTATGTGACTTGGCCTCATTTCTTGACATACCATTAAAATTTATTCTGTTTTGCCAACATTCTCAAACATTTGGTGTATTAAAAGACTATGCATATCACGAGTGAACCGATGCATTGTGTTCCTATTTTCACATTGCTCCTACAGACACATTTAAAGACATATTGTCAAGCCATTTTAAAGAAGGTGTCTGTGTAGTGCTGCTAATCAAACTATAAATCCCCATAATGGAGGCAACAGGAGGGGACATTCAGAAGGAAGTGATTACAAAGGGAGATCATGTTCTTAGAGCCTTGGTTCTTTTTAAATAATAGAGAGCCAGGCGTGGTGGTACAAGCCTGTAATCCCAGCTCTTAGAAGGCTGAGGCAGGAGGATCACAAGTTTAAGGCATGCTATATAGTGAGACTATGTTTCAAAAACAAAGTACAAAAAACAAAAAAACAAAATAAAACAAAAACCTTGACTAATGAGAAACTATTTAGATGATCTTCCAGCTCTCATCAAAGAAGAGATAACATATTAATACTCTTATTCTTCCAAGAAATAAGTCAACTGACTTGAGAGATTTAGTAGCAGGACACACAATTGTAAAGTATATAATTTGTAGAGCTCAGTGTAAAATGGAAAATGCAAGGCCCATGTTCAACAAACAGAAAACTCTTCCATTAAAGCATCTAAAATATAATCCACTCTCTTCTTCTGTGGACTCTCTCTGAACTAGTGAAGATATTTTTATTTGCTATTTAATGTTTTTCTACATGGAGAAAAATTAATATTTTAAATTATTACATGAATTTTATTATCCATCTTTGTATTATAAAATGCCAGTTTCAATACATACTTAAGAGCATTTAATGAACATGCAAAATCACAATAATTTCAATTTACATTTTGTAGCTTATGTATTCATACATTATGTATGCTTATGTATTTAATACTTACCTGCATAATGAAACTGCTGCTCAAATCTCCCTGTATCTTTTTATTTCACTTGTTAATATATCCACATTCAACCATTACTTTCTACTATCTTCATGAGTAAGGACATACAAGGAAAAAAGGAGACAATGCTTTGATCTATCTTTTACATCATTCTGTCATTATATTCAGTGTAAGTTATTGGCTAATACAAAGAAAATTTGTAAGAACAGTCATGATGTCAGGTGGAGTAGCTCAAGTGATAAAGTGCCTGCCTAGTAAGCATAAGACAAACCCCAATACTGAAAAAAAGAGTGGTCATGATAGGTTTGCTTGGTTATTTTTGTTTCTTAGAAATAAGTGTGATACATTACAAAGAAGCTTTATTCTTTTTTTTTTCAAAGAAGCTTTATTCTTAAGAAAACTATTTTTGTTCTTTTATTCACATGTGCATACATGTGAAAATAAAGAAAACAAGAAAGAAAAAGAAAACTTTGCTCAATTGTAGCCATTTGCATTTTCTTTGAAAGTTTCAAACATTCTGTATTCTCATCTGCTGATGTAAATGTCCATTGTTCCATTTACTTCGCTTAATAAACACAAGTTCAAAGACAAAACTATTCAGATTTTCAAGATGGAAGTAACAGAACATATTAAGTCAAGTTCAAAACCCTTCTGAGGGTGAGACTTTAAGTACATGTGTCACTGGTGCATCAAGCTGTCCTTGGTAAAGAAAGAGCAGTGATTCTTGATGTTTATCTTCAGAGGGAGTGCTATGGGATTGGGTCTGTTACTGGGTTGATGGAAGCAAACATGGCTCTTATCAAATGCAGTCAGGCATTGAGGGGATATGCTGCCTACACATAATGAACCAACAAAACTTTAATCACACCCTTGTATTTCAAAATATCATATGAGCCTAAATTCAAACTGCTGCTTTATAAACAGCATTAAACTTAAATGTGGAGAATACAAAAGGTTTTAATTTGGCTACAACATGAAATCTGCTTACAAAGCCTCAGGCAGCAAAATCAGACTTTTTTCAGGTGTGCTGACCAGAGTACAGTTTCCCCATTTATTCGTTTCTCACTTTTCTTTGACTTTCCCTGCTGACTTCCAGCTGTCAGACTCCTTACATCCCAAATGACCTTTTTCCGCTGTGTAGCTTCATTGAACACTTTCTTGGACTGAGTCTCATATTAGCTGGTGCTCTCTTGGAAATGAGCTGATTAACTGTCTTGTTGCGACTGGTGGTAGAATTTCACAATTCTGAGACAGACTGATGGAGAAGGTCATTTCAGCCGTATTGTTGGGGTCCTACTAAATCTTATTAGTTAGATAACCAAATGGCTCTCTTCATTCTTTTTTCTGGAAGCACCAATCCTAACATGTACCATTTGGTGTGGTTGTTATCTAGTTTGTGCCAACAGAACTATATATATCTCTGATATTTATGTCATTAATTACAACAGAGAAGTGGAGTACCACCCTTTCCCATTGTCTATCTTTTTGTTTTTGAATTCAAAAGTTTTAGCTACTTGCAAAGTTAAACCAACTTTGTTTTGCTTTCTCATTTTTCTCATATATAGAGAATGGTTACAAAGCAAATATTCAATCCAAAAAGAGAAGTACTAAAAAGTATAGAATGAAAATTATAAAGTGAGATAATGCTTTTATCCTATACACAGATTTGTGTGTAAAATCTAAAAACATTATATCTTGAATAAGAGACTAGAAGGAGGTAGTTAAAATTTTGTAAAAGTGTTTTTCTTCTTTTTCTTCTCTTCTCCTCTCTTCCTGCTGCCAGACTTTTCTCCCTCCTCTTTTTCCTCCTCTGCCTTTCTCTCTTCTTTCCCCTCTTCTTTATGAATTCTTCTGGAAAACATGTTAAAGAAAGCAAAGTCACTGGTGGACCACAGTCTGTGGGATAAAGCCTGATATAACTCCTTGTAGATACTAGATGGTGATGATACATCAATAAGGTCAAATATTAATTTGCCCTTGAGGATTACCAGGGTAAAACACTGCAGAAATTCTGACTTTTATAGATAAGATCTTCAAAAGAAGTAGATCAGAAATGTGTGAGAAATAAAATTGACTTTTGATTGAACTTTACTTTGAATGTCTAATTGAGCACAATTTCTGCTTAGCTTTATAAAAACTATACTCATAGAGTATCCTTTACCATTTCCAGTTTCTGTGTCTTCAAGGTTGAAATGAATATGATGCAAAGTACATATTCATAAATTAGTTCGTTCCTTATGTTTCACGCTTGTGTTTCCACACATAATTCCACTTTAAAGAGTGTGGAATAAAAGTATTCCATTTAATTTTCATTAAAACAATGAAGTGATTATTTAATAAACATTTCTTAATGTTTACTATGTATCAGGCACTGCTAAAGATGCTGGGGATACAGCAGTAAATTTAAAAATTACACTATGTCCTATATGTCCTATGTGGGACTTTATATTCTTGCACCAGTTTCCTTTCATTTACATTCATATTTTACTATTTCATTAATTTGTAGAATCATAACAACATGAAAAAATATGCAGAAAAACTTGGGAAATTACCCTGGAAAGACTGGTCAATTGCATCACTGAACTGTTGGGAGGTATTTAACATGAGACTTCATCATATTGGGAGAAATGGGCATTGTTTTAATGGAAAGATGGAAATTATTTGTCTATTAATCTTGTTCTGTGGATCAGAGCTGGGATCCTGGAACTGTAGTCTATAGACCATAGTATGTCTCTGACTTACTTCCTTTCAAAGGTATTTAGAGTGGTAGGTAAAACTGTTGGCACCAAGGAAGGTAATCAAAACATACTAGTGCTCATTACATTTTTTACGGCTTTGCACCTCCACTAAAGAATATCCTTGATAGGCATCAAGGATGCCTGTAATCCTAGCTACATGGAAGGCTAAAATTCACATTAGAAAGGTTACTCTTCCAGACCCTATCTCCAAAATAACTGGAGTAAAAAGGGCTAGAGGTGTGTCTTAAGCAGTAGAGTGTCTGCTTAAGACAACTTAAAGTTTTTAAGTCCTGAGTTCCAACCTCGGTACAACACCAAAAAAAGAAAAGAAAATATCAAGAATGGTGACAATGACTCATTTGAATAAACACTGACTGTTAGGTAACTGGCTTTTAATAATCTGTGTGACAAAATGAATAATATGCATAATACTTCTGTTGGATACCAAAACACAATGGCTGCCATTAGGAAAGGAAATTGGGGGAGTGTGTTCCTGACATAGGTAAGCATGTCCTCCCCAAATTTCCCCTGCAGCCTCCTCACAGTATTCCTGTATGTACTACTTACATGCTACTATGGCCATTCTTCTATTTGTTTTCATTTTATCATAACTTATCCAACTTCTATCATCTGTTACCTAAATTTGGAACACTGCAAGAGACAGACTAAAACTTCAGCTGATATTTTGAGACAAGTTTATATACTTAATTCTACCCTCAATTTAAATGTTTTGCAATGTTTTATTTTGACTCATTTTAAAAGTACCAGTCAGAGGTATAAACACTTCTGTTAGGAACATTGGAGAACTTAGGTGCTTCAAGCAGGAATTGAGTTGTCAGTATATAGTATAGCACTGTTATCAGTAGAAACAGTTTTGTTAAGTTCAGGGAGGCCATTAGTGAAAAGTTGGGTCTGTCCCTTTTGTGGCCTAATCTCAGATGGCCAAGACTGTGACTCGTGAGAAAAGAAAGCCTTTGCATTCTGTCAAGTCAACTATATGCTATGACTGCATTTGGATTTTAACATCACTATTATATTACGGCATGTTCTGCCTCCAAGCTTATGAAAACTAACAGGGGACTATTTCTGGGAAAAGTTCCTAAGACTTATGCCTCTGTGAACCTTTGCAATAATATAGGCGCAATCTGACCATATGTTTCCTTTAAGCATTTTTGATAACTTTTTAGAGTTGGCTTCAGTTAGTCTGTGTGGAAAATATCCACTTGGTGGCTGGCACGAATGCCTAGAGATAAAAGGCCACAAGTTGACCTTCCGGTCAAGGCTGAATTTAAGCTGGACACAATGACCATTGTCTGTCCTTCAACCTGAGATACTGTTGAGAGTTAAATGTGTTAGTGTTTTAAAAGACAATACCAAATATATACCATGAGAGAGCTATGCATAATGGGACTACAAAGTACAAATGCTAGTACGCACAAATCAAGAGACTCCTGGAAAAATGCATCAAAGTTAGACCCTAAAGAGTGACTTATCCAGATAGAATAGGTGGAGGATGTTCCAAAGAAAGGTCACACAGGAGGCCTCTGAGTTACTGCTCAAGCACCTATGACACACTGCACAGATGTGTGAAGTGTGGGAACATTTGATGGCTGGGTCGAGGAGACGAAAGAAGGACATACTCTGAAGGACTTTTGTGTCCAGTTAGGGAGTCTGATTTTGATTCCAGTTGATCTAATTTCATTACTTTCTTACAAAATGATAAAAGTAAATGAAATTCTGACCAGTATTCCTGAGATAATCTAACAGAGATATATAAAAAAAATCAGAATGACCAGCAAATATTTCCGTTCTCCCTGGTTACCATAGAAACCTATATATGTTTAAGATTTCACAATGATGATATCATATCTAGAAAGATTATAAAAAGCAGTAAAAACAGTTGTTTCCTACTGTAAGAACCCAAAAACTATTCAAATGAACATATTCGTTTTGAAAGTGTCTTCATGTTTACGAACATATTCTTTGTGTTTATTACTAAAATAAATGTCTATATATTTTAACACTTTCTTACTGCTTTCAATTCTTTTGGGGAAAATGTAAGTGTAAATAAAGTATAATTTAATTTTTTTAAATGTCCATGTATTAACTTATTTAATATAATATGAATTAACTCACTGTTTTGTGAATTTTGAATGGAGTTGTGTCACTTCTCCTACAATTTGGTAAACAAAAACTCTTTTTAATAGCCAAACATGAAAAATAATTTTTTATGCTTAAAACTAATAGTAAAGGAATTGAGGTAAACACTAAAATCAAAGTAATGATGCTATTTTTAAAAGTACATTTTGACTATACTACAAGAGTTATCATAAATCTAGATATAGTATGTAAAATTGTCACAGGAATCATACAGAGACCAGAGTGATTACAAAACAGATGAGTATGGAGCAGCCAACCTTTGGTGTTTGATACAATCCCCTAAATATGCTTGAAAGGTGGTGTGTTTTGTATTGGCAAGGAGGAAGGAAGGCTTAAACTAAGCTGTAGTAAAGGAAGAACATTGGATATTCTGAATAAATTGGTTTGCTTCACCTGAAGAAACAAGGAAGAAAGTAAATATTTTAACAGTTATTAGAATTACCATTCTATTTTCTTCCCTTCCTCTCTCCTTTCCTAAACCTTCCATGGAAAAGAAAATAAGATTTTATAAGGTACCCATGTTATACTAATTTCTCAATATTGTTATGCTAGGCACTGCTAATGATGGATAATGAGCTATTTAGATTCAGTTCTTAAAAGGACAAAGCCAACCACTTAAGTGACTGAATATTTTTTAACCTGCTTTGTGTATTGTTTGACATGTTTGCATAACTTATCAAGAGACTCCAGAATCTCCAAGTCACCTGCTCCTCAGATCAGAAGGTGATTGTGGCTTTGGGTAGATATTAATCAGCCACAGCACTGCCTGGTCAGAAAGAGCAAGTGTCCTAGCCTTTTACCTCATGAGACCTTTACGTGTCCATCCAGCGTAGGTCCCAAGGGAATTGCATTTTGTGGACTGGAATGGCCAGCATGCCTCAGGTGAGATGACAAGTGTAATGTTTAACCTGTGCCTGGAAACCTCTCTTTCTCATCAGAAGCAAAAATCGTTAATCACATGAGCACCTTTATTGCTACTTCCTCTTCCCCATCCTTTAACATTTTTGTGTATAAAGAAAAAATTACTTGTAATTATATGTGGGAGTTAGAAAGCCATGGGCAACATTTTCAAACTACAAATTGAGCACGTTTATATTTGCATGCTTTCATTTTACTACCCTCGAACATGAAGGTCAGTCTAATTCATGATGAGAAAGGTATTATTGGAACACATTCTTCAAGCCTCAGGGGTACAGATGGCCTCTCCGTGGTGAGTTTGATTGGCATCCTGAACAACACAAGCATTACCTTCTAACAGTGGTTCTCATTGGTAAAGCAAAAGCCCTATAGAAAAATTAAACTTTGTGTTCAGAAGTGACCATTTTATTAGAGTTTAGGTCAAAGACACTTTGAGAACAATACGGTAGGAATTCAGAGAAGACTTTGATGGAGAGAAATGCTATCACTCTTTGATGCACTAGAGGTGGGAAGTGAGCCAAAGAAAAAAATTTGTATTTTGCAACTTTTCCTACCTTTGGTCTTGCTCCAGTATAATATAATTATACAAGCTGTGGTTGCCAAAAACTAAATATGAACAAAAATGGAAAAGACAAGATGTTTGTAGGGGAGACTAAAGGCATCTGGAGAGAAGAAAAAAAGTTCAACTGAGATGAAAAAATAACTAATTATAGAGCATATTCAGGCAATTGTTGGAAAGATTTTTCTTCAGTATCCTGTGTGCCAAACAGAAGCTTTTGTTGAATCAAGTTTCTATTTTGATTAGATTTTTACTCAACTACATATAACAAAAGAACTTCTCTCTTTAAGTTATAGTTTATGACTTTCCTAATATTTAAATAAGGCAAAATCCTCTATAGGCACATATTAACTGAAGATGTCTTTGAATTTATTATATTCTGTCAACCTTACAAAGTACCAAGATTTTGGAAAATTCTTTTAATCTCTATTTAATGTTTCTGTTCTCTAAATGATTCTTAGACTCGAAGCTTAAGGCTATACTGTACATGTTCCAAGTATTTAGAGATATTATTGTGTAACACTTTGAGAAATATTGCACTTGAGTTTTTGTGCTTTTATTTCCTGAGGTAGACTTGCCAGGAAAAGTTTTAAGGTATATACTCCTCCAAGGATTTGATCATGGAAGTTTAGAGACCAGCAGGATTCTAACTAAAAAAGAACTAAAACAAAGGACCTTTTAACCTAGGGACAGTAGATTGCTGAAGTTTGTTTCCTGGAGATAAAAAGAATGTTAAAAATAGGCCTAATAAGCTTTGCTATGTCAAGAACATTTTGGTGTATTTTCAAAGATCTCAGTTATGATCATTTTTATTTGATAAGACTGGCTAGTCTGTGCATAATCCTTTCTCCAAAAATGTGCCCAAGAATTAATCCCCTCTAAAGCCCAGAAGTGTCTAGATTCAGATTATAGTGAAAGATAAGTTTATATTTTGTTAAAATTTATATAGCAGTGATCATACAATGTGAACTAATGTAAACTATAGTCTGGCTTCTTTCACTTGCCATGATTATTTTAAGATGAATCTATGTTGTGTTTAATTAAATGCTCATTCTGTTTATCAATGAGAAGTATTTCATTGTTTGGAATCTATTCATCTACTGTTTCAAGGTTTTGCTTATTACAAAAAAAACTGCCAGGAAAATTAATATGCAAATATCTTTAGTGACATTCGCTATTTTTTCTCATGAATAAATATCTAGGTGTGTAATGACTGGGTATGTGGTACATGTGCATTTAACTTTTAGGAACTTGATAAATTATGTGCAAAGTGAATTCTCCATTTTCCATTTTTACCTTTACTATTTAAGAGGTCTGGTTTCTCTATCTATTCACCACTTCTAGGCACAGTTTGCTTAATTTTAGATATTCTAGTATATATAAATCGTGGCATATCATTTTGGTTTTAAATTGTATTTTACTAGTGAATAATAAGTTGACCTTTCTTTGTGCTTAGCTACCCATATATCTTCTTTAGTGAACTGTCTGTTCAAATACTTTACCAATTTTTAATTGGATTGTGAATTCCCTGTTGTTGAGGGTTGAAAGTCTTTTACGTTTTCTGGTACAGACCATTTCTGTGATCTAATGATGTAATCATATTTTCCTGCTCTGTGGCTCATCTCCATTTTCCTAACAGTAACCTGTGAATAGAAGTTCATAATTTTGCTGATATCTATTTCATCTTATTGACCTCTTACAGCTTATGTTTTTGTCAGCATATATGAGAAATCTTTGGCAAATCCAATATGACCAGGTTTTATCCTATGATTGCCCTTAGAGTTTTTATAATATTAGGATTTACTTTATATACTTGTATGAAAATAAAACAATGAAACCTGTTGAAAGAGTATTAAGTATGGGAGGGAGGAGATGATAAAAAATAATGTTGGGGTAAACAGAACCAAGGTACATTATAAGCACGATGAACATTTCCTGTCCAACTAATATATGCTAATAAAAATGATAAAATATTAAGATTTACATTTACATGTAAAAGCTACAGTAAGTTTCATACAGTGGGGGAGAATATCAATTTCATTTGCTTGCAATTGGCTACCCAATTATCTTACTGTCGTTTTGATAAGATTATCCTTGCTCCATGTAGATGTCTTCATATCTTCACAAGATATGTTTGCTTATGTGTGGATCTATTTCTGATTTCTCTATACTCTTTTTATGTCCAGTGCTTCTATTTTTTTCTTCAAACTGTCTTGTTATGACAACTTTACAATGTTTTGGAATGAAAGAGTGTTAGTCTTCCAATTTGGTAACTACATTTTTAGGTTGTTATGGCAATTTTAGGCCCTTTGCATTTAAAGGTGAATTTAGAATGATTTTGTCAATTTCTACAGAAAAATCTAATGTGATATTGATTGACATTTTACTAAAGCTATATACTTACTTGAGAGAGTTCAAAAATTAACAATACTGAGGTTTCAACCAATTAACACAGGTGGTATCTTCATTTAATTTTGTCGCTGTTCATTTTGCTGAGCAATCTTTTACAGTTATCAGTACCAAACTTTTTCTATCATATTACCTTAAGAATTTTATGGTACTATACCTGGTATTTTAAAATTGTTTACTTCCAATTGTTTGCTGGTAGTTTATTGAAATATAATTTATTTCATTATTATAATTTATCTTGCAATCATGCTAAATTCACATATTATTTCTAGTAACTTCTTCTTAGATTTCATTTGATTTTTGAGGGAGAGGATTACCAGGTCTTGATTTCAGGACCTCCAGCTTGCTAAGCAAGCACTCTCTGCTTGAGGCACTCTGCCAGCTCCCATTTGATTTTTTTAAATGTGGATACATGCAAATAAGAACACTTTTATATGTTTACCAAACTAGATACTTTGTGTTGCCTGATTTTACTGCCTACCTACTATTTAAAGTTCAAGGTTGAGCAGAAATGCTAAGAGTAGACATTTTTGACTTATTTCTGACATTAAGGAGAAAATGTTTAGATTTTTGCCATATGTATGCTATTAGATTATAATTCCACTTATCAGATTGAGTAATTTCCTTTTTTGTAGTTGGCTAAGAATTTTTTTTGGATTTACTGGGGCTTGAACTTAGGGTCTTGTACTTGCTTAGGCAGATACTCTACCACTTGAGCCAGACCTCTCTATAGCTATTTGCCAAGTATTTTTAATAGAAGATATTTGATTTTATTAAATTAATTTTATGTATCTACTGAAATAACCTTAAGTGAGAAGAACCTTATGGTTTTTCTTTCCTTTGTTAATATGGTGAATTACAGAGATTCACTTTAGAAATTGAAGTCATCCTTGAATTCATGCAAAGAAAACAGCTTGGCAATATTCTGTTGCCCATTTTTCATATTGTGGGGTGAATTAGACTTCCTTTAAAATCTAGAGTTTTTGTACCTATGTTCATGGGGTATTTGCTATAATATTTTTAATATAATGTCTTTATCAAGTTTTGAATTCAGACAATATTGACCCTATAGAATAAATTAGGAGGTAATTTAATTTTTTATAGATTTGGAACAATTCCTATAAAATTGATAAATATTTTTCCCTGAAATACTTCAAAGGCCTCATCAAAGAAGCCATATATGCTTGAAGTTTATTTCTTTGAAAAAAATTTAGCTATAAATTCAATATTTAAAATAGACACAAGGTTGTACAGGTTTTCTGATTCTTCTTAGATGAATTTTAGTAGTATTTGTCAAGAAATTTGTGTATTTTCTAGGTCTATGTTGTCAAACTTATTGGTATAAATTCATAGTTAATATCCTTTCATTTTCCTTTTATTACCTGTGGAATCTGTAATTGTGTCATTGTCCTCATTCTAATATCAATCATTTGTATTTCCTTCTGTTTGTTACTGCTCATCTGGTTGGAATATGCTCATTTATTCATCTCATCACAGATTCAGGCTATAAAATTTTCTACATAGGAATTTTATTTTCTAATGTATGGGCTCCACTCTCATCTTTATTATGTCACGTCTATGCACTTTGTTTTTAATTAGTTTTTCTTTGTATCATCTGGTGGAAGCTGATGTTACTGACTTGCAGTCTTCTTTTCCAGCCCATGTATTTGGTAGCTGGAGAACTTAATAAATGTATATTAGTTAGGTTGGATGATAATATGATCTGGTGTGCTAACTATTCACTTGACTTTCTCTTTATCTCCTTATTTAATGGGTTACTAAGAAAGGTATATTGAAATATTTGACTCTAATTATGGTTTGCCTATTTCTTCTTATTGCTTTTACTTCGTGTATTTTGAAACTGTAATTAGATGCACACATGCTTAGGGTTGTAATGTCTACACATGAACTGACTCCTTTATTATTATCAAATGACATTTTCATCCTTGGCAATATTCTTTGCATTGAACTCTACCTTATCTGATATTAGTTTAACCATTTCTTCTTTATTTCATGTTAGTTATTCATGCTATACCTTTCCCATCATTTTGGCTTAGTATTTAAAATGCATTCTTTGTTAGAAATATGTATTTATGTCTTGCATTTCTATTTTTTTAGTTAATCTTGCAAATTATTTTCTCTATATTTTTAATTTGAATACTCTATTATTCTGTCTTCAAATTCACTGTTTTCTTCTCAAAATCAAAATTGCCATAATTACAGAGATTGTAATTTCCATTACTAAAAAGTTCAATTTGGGTTTTGTATTTTACATCTTCCATGTCCCTATATAAATGTGAGTGCATTTGGGAAACAATTGAAAATGACTGTTTCAGAGCTTATCTCTCAAGCCTTCATGTCTAGTAAGAAGTGTTTTTCCTCTTGCTTTTTAAATCTCTCCCCAATTTTACCATGTTCTAATAAAATAAATCCTTGCTAAAACTTCCCAAATGGGTTATTTTAATATCTTTATCTCCTAATTCTAACATTTTGTCACTTTTTTTATCAGTTTCTATTGATTTTTCTCTATTGTAAGCTTTTAAAATGCTGCACAGAAAAATAATATTATTGTTATTCATGTATTTCTTCTTATGTACTGTTAGGTACATAATAAGGTAGATTCTATTATTTTTCCTAATTATTCACATTCCCCTTCCCTTTGAGAAAATTTATCCTTTTCTAACACCACACATATTTTGACACCTCTATGGGAAATGTATGCTCCTTTCTATTGGGACCAGGGATATTTTCCTACTTTTTAAAATGTCTGGTAATTTTTAAATTAGTTTTTAACATTGTGGAGCTCTTTGGGTCCCACTGTGCTCATTATGGACTATGTTATGCAGTTCAGTTCACTAGAAATTGTTTTATTGAATTTCAGTTTTTAAATTGGTGATCATTATTGTTTCTAGGCAAGATGCTTCGGTGCACTCTGCTTGATACCCATGAGTCATGGCAGTGATTAGTCTAGATGGTAGGAAGGGGCACTTTGTCTAAACTGATTCCCATGAGCACCATAACCTTTCATTCATTTGGGTGGTCTCTCTTTACACTCGTGAATACTCAAGTGGGAACCATCTATAGGTATTCAGAATTCTCTAGTTAGGCAGCTCTCTCCTCTTTTGAACTTTATCTTTCAATTCTAGTTGCCCTATTCATTGCATACTTGAAGTCTATCTCCTCAACTCAGAGATTCTACAAGACTGTGTTTGGTTATTCCCTCCAGATCTGAAAACTCAACTATTTCTGGAAGATGGGGATAAGCATGGAACTTGCATTATTTGTTCCTAGTTTTTCAGTGATCACTGGCCTTCATTCCCTATGTCCTATGTTTTGAAAATATTGTTTCAAATAATTTGCTTATTTTTTGGTTGTTTCAAGGAGAAAGATGTGTCTAGTTCCTGCTACTCTGTTTTTATTTAGGAGCAGAAATCTGAACCATATTCTCTGATATTTTTAAATATTTGAACTGTATTTTTTGCCTGTGTTAGGCAGTCATCTTTGAGCATATCATCTTGGGCAAAGCAGACCCCCTAATTACCATATCTTCTGCCAGCAGTTTACTTTTCGTTTATGTTCATTGACAACTGAGAACTTTGACTCTTTATTCCTAGAAGATATGATAAGCAATTTTCATGGTACATGGGAAGAAAGTAAGGCAACTAACGCCAATTCCAGGTTTCCATAGTACTTGAAAGTACTTTTGAAGGCTACATTTGTTATGTCCATTTTCAAAACTTTCCCAACAGAGAAAAGTATACTCTTCCAATAGTGGCATCACAAAGCATGTGGCAGTGGAAAAGGATATGTCATTCTCTTATAGGGAAGGGGAAAGTGAATAATTAAGAACAGTAATAGAATCTACTGTCCTGTGTCTCTAACAGTACATAAGAAGAAACATATGAGTAACAACAGGATTGTTTTCCTATCCAGCATTTTAAATGTTTATAATGGAAACAACATCAAATACCTTTGATATTTTAAAGATATTTCTGCAAGCAACTAGAATGTTAAATTTTGTGTTTGTTTAACCTAAACAAATGGAGAGACATTGGTGAACAGGCATTTAGTAAGCACTTCTCCATGTGCTAAATATTTTACAGAATATATTCATACATAGTAATTTTCATGTAACATACATAGAATTGTAATCAGTCTGTTTTGATTTCACTATTTATAAGACAGTCACAATCAAGCAGAAACAATCAAACAGTAGTTTTGATAATGAACTTATGAGTCATGCTTTAAACACTCAGATTTTAAAGAGAAAGGCTTAAATTGCTTCTTGTAAATATCCATAGAGATAGAAAGTCAGTATTCTAATAAGCAGGAAAAAAGTAAATAGCATTGACAAATTTTGGAATATGTCCTAGAACCTCCCCTTTCCAAGTTGTCCTCACTGCTTATCTGAACTGCTAAGCTAGCTTCTCCTGAAGCTATTCATTTATCCAAGTTTGGCTTTTGAAATAATCTGTACCAGTTGCAAACAGCAATCTTTTCAAAATGCAAATTTGATCATGTCACTTTCAAAGCTCAAAAAACTTTCAAAAGTTCCTCATAAAGACAATCCTGACATAGAATTATAATCATTGTGCCCAAAGCATGTGTCTGTCTATTAAAACCCTCCTATAACTTTGCCCTATGTTCTGTGTGTCCCTGCTATGTGGACTTTTTCTTTCCTCCCCTCATTCTTCCTTGCCTTCCATCCTTTCTTGCCTACTTGTGACATTTTCATATATTGTGTTCTTAGAAATTCTCCATGTTTTTTTATTACTTTTGTTTTACTTATTCTTCAGATGTCAGCTTAGGTATCAAAGGGTCATGTAAACCTTCCTTACTCTCTTCTCTCTGCTTGCTCCTTTCAACTTCACTTATTTTACATTTAGCCAAATCACTATTTCTTTATCTACTGACTAATGTTCCATGGAAGCAGCCCTCTTATCTGTCCTGTCTGCCATGTCTTATCATTGACCTATGTCTTACTAAAGCCCATCAGAAAATCTGACATAATATAGATGCTCAATGCATATTTATTTTATAAATAAAAGGCAAGTACACATACACACACACACCCTATACACACACACACACACACATAAACACACATATATATATACATCCATATAATTCAGTCCTGGAATGTAAGATTAGAACTAATATGGGATGATAACCCTAATATAAAGATCAGATCAGTACAAGGTATTTTGTGCTGCAGGTCAGGAGGTCTCAGTTCCAATCACACCCTACTGCTAACAGTGACAAGGAAAAAAAATTGTAGGTCTCAATTTTTTCATTTGTGAGATATCAACATTAATAAAGTGAAGTTCCGTAATATTTTGTGATTTTTATGACATTTTTAAGGAAAACATATTGATTATTTGTGTCTTCTAACAGTATTTCCATTTAGGATAAGCTTGTTCCTTTTAAGAGCATTCATAGATCTTAGGCACTGACAGATTAAATTCTAAGAATCTCTTAGTTTAAAACAAAAAGTAAATTGTTTGCCTGATATCAAATATCCTACTAGAGTTGCAGGAAAACTTTACAAGAGTTTTCCCTCCAAAATCTTACTATTTAAAATTTTCCCAAGACATTAAATGTTCTGTTCTATCAGCTAACACTTTCCACTAACCAGTCATACAATTAAGTAAAGGACTGGATTCTCAGAAAGAATTGACTTTTACTTTGTGTAACTGAAATGTGAACCCGCCTTACAGCATTTCTTGAATGTAGGATAAAATTCAATAAATGAAATTCTAGATAGCAGATCTTATTAGAACTGTCTGTTTGTCTTTTTCATTATCATAGTCTGTGCCTGTAGACACAGCAGTACAGAAGCCATAACTCATTTATGTTTGATGATTGAGACACACCAGAAAATTTAGTCTGTCTTCAATATCTATTAGATGTGGTATTTCACTATGTATTATTTAAACCAAATGAACCTTATTTTGAAAACTTTTTCTTTTTCTTCTCACATCCTATTTTTACAGGAGTAATATGCAAGAAATCCCCCCATTTTTCTGTAATAAGGTAAAAGATATATACTCCCTGGAAAAAATTCTTCAACTGGAAGATAGAAATAGTAAAATTAACTTTATAGAAAAGGTGGCAAAGTTGAAATGTTATCCTTAATACAATATCTAAAATATAGGCATTTCCTATGCAGTAATTGTCTTCTTACTACTAAAATGAAAACACAAAAGTAGCACAGCAGCAAATCTGATATTTTTTGAATCTCTGAAGACTACGCAAAAAATTAAGATGCTTTCAGTCAAATTACTTACTTCTGCAGATAAAACCAAGTTCTGTGAAAATTAAATGATTTATAAAAGATAGTTTCTGACAAGACAAAATGACTTCGGCTTTCCCAATTCATGTGTCATGCTCTACTTCTAAGTGGCCTTAAGATAATCCCTAGCATTTGAAAAAAGCTAATTTTAGAGAAATGAGATTGGGTTGGTTTGACATTGATTCTAATTACCTTTTCCATTAGCCCCAATTACCTGATACGGAATTTTAATGGGCAACACCAGAATCTAGAATTTGGTAAAGTCCTGAGTATTGTGGTGTTTATTGGCTACACAACAATGATATAGTGTTCTTAAATTGTATTATTTCCACTGAAGCATGATTAATTAACATTAAAATAAGTCATCTCATATGAATGGATATTTGTTTTGAATATTAATCCCTGTCCTTTACAATACAGTAGTTGCCAAGGAGACTTCCCTGCATTCTGATTATGTTTATGTATCTTGAATTTAAAATCTCTTAAGCAAAAATAGTCTTTTTTTGCTTTCAAGCTGAAAATTATATTCAAATCACATTAATAATCTTCTGTTGAACATCTACCTTTCTTAAAGCTCACTTGTTGATACTGATAAGATTCACCAACTCAAATCTTTCCCAAATATCACCAGTGGAGGAATAAGAGTAATGTTTTGTTTCTCTGCATTACTGTTGGACGTGAAACACATGAATCTTTAGATAGGAAAATCCAAAGCATAACATCATGGCTTTTGCTTTGGGAGCCCTCACTGGTCTGTGGCAGAATGCTTGACCGTGATTCAGTGAGAGTCAATGGAACAGGAAAAAGTTGCTTAGTTTTAGCACTAACTGGGTCTTGATTCTATTTCTCCCTAAAAAAAATCAGGACTCCCTGATATACTATCAGCATTGAGCCCTGGGGTAGAAGAAAACAGATAGGCACTGAAAGAATTCATGACACTAACTACAGATTGAGAGAGGTTGTTCCAGGGTATTATAATATTTAATGTGACTTGAGGATTGGTTTGAAGAGAAAGCAGAAAGTAGTGCTATTGTCAGTGCAAGATGGCAGATACAGCTTCAAAAGAAGAGTTTCAGTAAAGGTGGAAATTGGTTGGTGGAACACTTGGATAGCTTAAATCATTCTAAACGTGAAGATACCTTCTTTGTGAGGTTGCCAACCTACATTATGAGAAGCAGAGGAAGACTATGCTTTTTAAAGCATATTGTAAAATATTAAATGGATGATGAAATAATGAGAAACTGGAATTGATGGATGAAAAATCACAGATTTAGTTTGGAGATTCTGCAGAGAAGGCCAACGATATGTAGGATATGACTTGATGATACAGGTTAATACTGGTGTGATTTTAAGAGTCATAAAGATGAAAGAACAACATTAATGCATTCTACTTTTATATTCTAAGTTTGTACTTACATTTATGTTTTATTCCATTTTATGGTATTGTATAGTTAAATTATTTCTCAACTCCATATTTTTATACCTTTATAAGAAGTAACGACACATAATTTCGTTTCTTGAATTTTTGTGTATAAGTGGTTAATGGTGGGTATTCCATCCCCATCCTGTGAGCTTTGGAGAGAGGTAGTAACATTGATAGCTCACTTTAGCACACAAATATTGAAGAATGGAATGAGAGGGGCTGAGCTGGCAAAACAAAACATTGGTAGCAACATGGCACAAAATTCATTGGGTATGTTTGTGCCACAAAATTAAAGCTTTCCTTGAAGTCAGAAATAAATTCTAGGTTTCTGACTACAGCTGAGCCTTTATAGCTTATGGGTAACTGCTATTGTCAAAACTATAAGTGATCAGAGAAACATTAAAATAAAAGTATTTTATTATGTTAATAATGATATAAATAATAATATAATTAATAATAAAATTATTACTTAATATTTTCTGAGTATCTCCTCCACCTGACCTGTCCAGCCACTGAAGTCTCAACAAATTCATCTTTTTGATCTTTGCCAAGTGGATGAATACAGCAAATAATTTAAGCTTGATAAATTAATATATATACAAATGAATAAATGCTATTGTGTTAAGATTTTTTTTCCTTATTAAGAATAATTATCAAATTGAGATAGCTTGAGCCAAAGGACAATTTTTGTAATATTATAAAAATATCTCAGAATATCAAGGGAAAAGTTAATGAGCAAGGCCATAAAAAGAGTGGAAACCAGAGTAAATCTGGGTAGACAGGTCTTTGCGACAAAGCATTCTTTGTAACATGGGAGGATTGCATTTATGGTAAAACAAATATAAATTTTGATGGCTATGCTATGGTTTAAAAATGAAATGTCCCCATAAGTTCATGTTTTGAAGCCTAGGTCCTCATCTAGTAACACTATTTTGGAAGGTGCTGGAAACTTCAAGAGGTGAGTCCTAGCTGGGTCACTGGGAATGTGTCCTTGGGTATTACATCTTGTCCTGGTCCCTTGCTGCATCCTTTCTGCTTCCTCATTGCCATGAAGTGAGATGCTTTCCTTCACCATGCCCTTCCACCATTATGTATGTGGAATTAGTTGACAATGGCCTGAAACCTCTAAAACTCTGAACCAAAATAAATCTTTTGTTCTTTTAAAATATTCTTTTAGATATTTGTCACAGTGATAAAAAACACTAATCATCACAGGGTATAAATATACAGATATGCTAATGACTGTCAAATGTATAACTATTTAACCTCTCTGTTGAATTCCAGATTTACAAAAGCAACTGCATATTTGACATGTATACTTGGAAATCCAACAGACATCTCAAAACTAATATTTCTCAACAGAATTCCTCTTACATGCTCTTACAAATGGATCTTCTACCAATGTTGACCACCTCAGTAAATCACACCTCTTTTTAAAAAGTTACCCTGACATAAACACTTGAAGTCACTATTGATATGTTTTTCATTCCCTATCTCATACCAAATATTTTTATCCATGCTTTCAAAAATAAATTTTATTTCTACTCTCAAAATGTAGGCAGAATATCACTTCTTTATTCTATTATAACTACCATACTAGTGTAAGCTAGTAATAATTGGTTCTTTGTTTGTTCCTAAATCCTATCTTCTCATAATCATTTGAAAAGCTACTCTCTCCATGATTATTCCTGTAAAACTATATCAATTCCTTTAATTCTTTCTCCTTAAGCTCTCCAGGTATTCCATTCATATTAAGCAGATCACATGAGAGGCTTGCCTCCTGGCTACCTTTCTGAGTCTTCTACCTCTATCAGTTTGGTCACTCCATTATAAACATGTTGATTCTATTCAGAGGTGTAAAACACTGGGGTCAATCTTAGAAACAGTTTTGTGTTCATATGTGGGGTGGTTAGTCATATGTAATGGAAGGAGTTGATTCAGATGAAGTACAGATAAACAAGATTATCATACTCACATGTGCTACAGAGGGGTCAAGCTATGCCACACAGTGTTATGCATGAAATCTAGAACCTTTACCAAGGATTACCCAGGAAAACACAGGGTAGGATAAGCACTTCAAGATTGCCTAGTTTGAATAATTGGAGTGATGGATGCAAACTATAACTACAGGATACTGAGTTGTGTGGTAATTGGTCCTGGGTGACTAAGGAAGAAAAATTTTGTCTCCTGGGGTACAAGGGCCAAATAGAGGCCTAACCTACATTTGAAAGACATGCTTCTGGTGGAGTCCTTTGTGGTCTGTAAAATGGACCAGAAGAGCCATATCTTCTCAGCCAGAAGGCATTTGTTTCTCTTCTCTTTGAAGATGTCAAGATATCATAATATGTATAAAATAAAACTATATATACAACACAAGAATTTAAAATCCTCTACATCCAAATGATGAAAGGACCACTTAAACATGGAAATAGCAATGATCAATTTTGCTTACATCTTATTTTCAATGTCTATCCAAATGCATACCCCTGATAATGGGTACTGGAAAATGGAGTCCTTTTGAGTTAATTCCAAAAATAACTCTACAGTCTTGGGTGGATTCCTTCCTTCTTCATTAGCCTACTGTTTATTCCTTGAGAGCATTAAGAATGATCTCTCACTGTGTGTTCTGTTTCATATTCCCTTTCCTGAAACACTTTTCTAAGACCTCTTCATGGCTCATTTCTTTGCATCATTCTGGTCTTTATTTAAATATTGTCTATTCAAATTGTGTTTCCTGATCACTCAGCAAGTCTTAATAGCACTTGACTTTAGCTGGTGCCATAGCACCATATTTACTGTTATTTCTTCTGTCTAAACCAGAAAGTCAGCTGCATGATTGCAGAGATAGACTGTTTTATTTCCTGTGTCTGGCAAATTGTAAAAGTTTCAAATACTGAATTTTAGATCATTTAAAATTAAGAAAAGAATGACTATGTTTGGATAAAAAGAAAGTATGAATACATTGAGAATATATTTGAGGGTTGGTATAGTTTTAGAAAGTGTGTAAAAATATTCTAATCTCAAGATGTTTAAGCTATTCATGCAAGATGTTATTCTTGACTGTGGATATTATTTTCTATGAAAGCAGTAACTACAAAATATTTTTTGAGCAGACAAGTACCTAATTTGGTTTGCCAGTAAGAAAAATAATTGTGAGTGTGATGAGAATACAGAGACCAGAAGGAGAGAGAACAGAGTATCATATGAGAAAGAAGTAATAAGTAATAAAACATCTAAATTTTCCACATAGAGACCTGAGGGCTTAAGAATAATTCCCAACTTAAAATATTCTCCCAATCATCTTATGATATAGGCATTATTTTCCTTTATTTTACAGATGAGAATACTAAATTTCAGAAAATAACTTCCTTAAGATTTTAGTTAATTGACCCAAATTGACTTATTTGCCTGAAAATTAAATTTTTGCTTTTAGGATAGAAATAAGATTATCAGCTAAAGATAAAGGAGGATGCCCAGTGTGAGGGATGCAAAAAAATGATGGGGATGGTGAGTTAATGGCACTTGATGGCATTAATTAAGCTACAGGGCCTAAGGGAAGAAAGAATTTAACAAAGGAAGTAGTGATGGCTTCATCTCTTTTGTTTTGAGTCTCAAGTGCTGGGCAATCACACTGTGTTTCATGTGTAGCAAATCAGATGAAATTTGGTTTCAATAATTAATTTACTGATGATGGTTAGTTATCAGGTTTTGTTCCATAACTCCTAACTTTTGCAAATTATTATTTTTAAGACTGTGATTAAAATTTCTACTCAAAATGTTTTTCATCAATTTACATAAAGAAATGCCCCACTGATGTGAGCATGAGAGACTTTTGGCCTGAGAAATGTAAATACATTCACACAGCTTCCCTTATTGTCTCTGTGTTTCTGTTGTTACACAAGCACGGGCTAGCTGCAGCACAGCAAACATAAGTAATGATAAATGGTGGGATATCAAATTGGAGCAGGTATCTAGCAGGGTGTCTCAAAGATTGGTACTGGGCCCAGCCTTATTTAACACTCTCATTAATGATCTGGAAAAGCAGGTAAGCAGTATGTCAAGCTTGGAGAGGTGCTGTAAAAACCAGGGGAAATGCAATAACCTGCAGACACATTTTTGCTTTTTTCCAAAATACAGTCTTAGTTTCAAGTGAATGGGAGAAGAATAATTATGTAGTTTGCTAACTAAAATTAGATTTAAAGGACTGGGGGTAAATAATATCATTTGGATGAATGTTTCCATTTTTTTTAAATATGTAAACCATAGAAACAATAGTATTTAACTGAAAATAGTGGTACATGCCTATAATTACAGTTATTGGATGGATGGGAGCAAGGAGGGTTATGAGCTCCAGGCCAGCACAAGCAAAGTTAGTGAGACTCTGTCTCATAAACAAAAATATAAACAAAAGAGCTAGGGGGTGAAACTCAGTTGGTAGAGCATTTGCCTAGCATGCATGAAACCCTGGGTTTAATCCCCAGTACTGAAAAAAGCAAACTGAAACAATAGTATTTATTTGGAACACTAATGAAAGAAGAGGGTCACCTTAGTTGAAAATGACAAATGTAAAGGTTTCAAAAATCCAAATGTATATCTAGCTACTAATGAATTGAGGGAATAAACACCTTTCCATACCTGTAACCCAGTAAAAATGTTGGGGTATTCTAGGAAAAGCCAATTTGTGTGCACATCACTTGCAAAAAATTATTTCTTTGATTAGAAATTGCAGTAACAGTATGTAGCAGGAAGTGACATAACTGTAAGTCCTAACATTCTATTGGGATTTGAGAAAGTATTCTTTCAGAGTCATCTGTAGAAGTGCCTCAGATGTCTCAGAAGCAGTAAAAGAGACAGGTAAATAATTTATGTTTATCTTTTTCATTCTTGTAGTTTCTAGAGATGCTGCTAAAACCAAGGGATGCAGGGAGCTTTCTTTTGGAGGTAAAGATAGTGAGATCCCTACTTCACTCTGGTTCCCATGTGGGAACTAGAGAAGAGCAAATGAGAATCTTGCTCAATTGATCAGTAAATTCTGTGCTCTTTCTGCACATATGAATAAATGAATAAAAAAATTCAAAAAATCTCTTTGCAAAATGATTCAATTATGCTTATAACAACAACAACAAAAAGGCATGCTTTCCAAATATTCCATTTGCTTCTCCATGTTTCCTGGTTTCTGCAAAATTGGTGGAATCATGTGCTAGTTTTCTCAGCCGAGTTTGGGCCAGTTTTTTTTGGACTGTCACAAATTCCAGACTTAGATTATAAAAGGAGTTTGAGGAGTCTCCAGTTTCTCCCTTTGACTAGAGGGAGGTACAAAGACAGCATCTGTCCACTGACTCCCTGTTACTGTGTACAGGAGAATCCTCATCCAGCCTATGATTAGCATGCAGCATATAGTAAAATAGACCTTTGTTGTATTATCAAGTGTATCTGAAATGATATAACATGGCTGACTCAAATAATTTTTATAAAGAAAGAAGTAAAACCATCCTTAATGATATTAAAATGGCTTAGCTCAAAAATTCTGAAGATTTCCGCCAATATAAATCCAAGAACTCTATCCGTGTGAAGAATAATTTACTGGTACCAAGAAATTCTTTAAGGAAGGGCACAGTTCTGTAGCAAATCAATCACAAATGCCAACTCACAATAATGGATTGAAAATCATGGGTCATGAAAACATCTATAGTATTTCTTAATTCATTTGCATTTTCACCTGTACTGCAATGCAGTTGTGCTTCTTTTCTCAAATATGGCAGAGTTCTACTATTTTGGGGTCATTAAATAAGGTGGTATTTCTTTTTAAAATAAGATTTACAATACTTTTGCATGACTGTAAAAATATAGTTCCTCACTTTCTTTTTTCCCCTCAAACTATTGGCCTTTTCTTCATAGGCAGTTTTAGAATCCATTCATTTTGAGTTAATTTAACTTATTGTATTTTATAAAGCATCTCAAAATACATTTTTGCTTCATCCTTCTTATTCTACAAAAGTTCCACTCATCTTTTCTTTGTACAGTTTAATTCTACCTCCTCGGATCATTTAGGTTTTTCTCCCTGCTCTAGAAGAATGGGATTTAATTGCCTGGTTAAAACCCTTCACTGTTTTCCTTCTACAAATTCATGCACTCTGTGCACTATATTCATACTAACTGAGAATTGGTTGAAAACCTGAGGCATTGATAGTACCCTCCCTTTCAAATCAAATGGTGTACAAAAATGTTAGGAAAGGTCACATCAAATATGTCAGGTCAAAGATGTGTTCAGATATTCTGACCTTGGTTCTGGATCTGTGTCAAACCAACAGATTAGAAATGTTCATGTAAACTCCATCACAAAAAGACACACACACACACACACACAAATACACACACACAGAGAAAAGCAGCAGTCACAGTTCTGTATGACTTGGTGCTTTCAGAATTTTATTAACTACTAATTTGAATATGATTAAGTGGGGTTTTTTCCTCTATGTTTGGTCACTGTCCCATTTCTTGATTTAAACCCACCTGCAGTTATTTTATTCATGTGTGACATACTGGAGCTGCTTGAATTTTACTTAAGGATCATTAATTTAAGCTCATGTGTACTTTCAAGTATTAATTCATTTCTCAAAACTTTAAATCTTTATTATTACATCATCCCTCTAATGGAAAAACTGTGTGGTGTTTCCTAAATAGACTATATTTACTTCACAATAATTTAGGTTTCAGATTCTGCCACGTTTTATGTTATAAAAATTATCAGCTTAGAAAGATATATTAAGGATTTATTTTTTTTCTTTTTACATACTGGGTATTAAACCTGGAGTTTCACATATACTAAGCATGTGTTCTATCACTAAGCTGTCTTCTGAGACTTAAATATTTCAATGTTAAAACAAAATAAAAATTAGATAGTCAAACTATTATATATATATATATATGGATATATAATATTTCCCTTAATTTTTTGAGATTTTTAGAATTGAAAAAGAAGTACATTTTAGGTTACATGATTATTAGAATGCTGTATATTTGAAGGGTTGGATCAGTGAATTATTTATGCCTCTAATTTTCACTATATTATTTTATGTAGCATAGTATGCATAGGAAAGTACAGAAATTATAAATATGCTGATTTTTTAATTATTCCATACTCAACATGCACACATATTTTAGGACATGATATGAAACAGTCTCACCAAAACACTTGGCACCTCTTCCTTCCCCTTTAGTGATCTTCACCACTATGATTTTTTAAACAAAGTGATTGTAGTCTATTGAATGGCATGAAGCATGTCTTTAACTTTTCCCACACAGAACTATTACATTACATAGGAAGAAAAAATTCATCCTTTATATGAAAATGCAACCCATCTTGTAGATACAGTGATGGAAAGTATTTCTGCATGCCCAAATTTATGTCTAATCAAATTTCTGGTCTGGCCTAGCATAATGGAATTTTGAGCTAATTCTAGGGAGTCATTGAATACATCTTAGACTAGCCCCTTAGCGTAGATTATCAACCTGAAAACATTTACCATCATTAACTTTCAAGTTTATGGTCAGGGCTGGAGGTATTACACAAGCAGTCGAGTAGCTGCCTAGTATATATGAAGCCCTGAGTTCAAACCCCAGTACTGCCAATAAATAAATAAATAAAGCTTGTGGCCAACCACATAACTGCTCTTTTAAAGGGAATTAAATCTTTTTGTCAAATATCATAAGAAAGCAAATGCAAAAATATTTGGAATTTAATTCACCTGTCCTAAAAGAAAGAAATTGATATTATGATGTTTTTAAACACCTTAAAGTGAAATTATCATTCACCTCAATAGTGTCATAGGAAGACATTACTGTTTCAGCAGAGTTCTGATCATTACTGCTGCTCTTTTAACTATTTGTTTTTCTTGTGTTTCTACTGCTAGATTATGTCCACCAATGATTATTTATCTATATACCTCAATAAACTATTACAAATAGATACTATTTAAAAGCACATTTGTTAAAAAAATAAAAACATGAATCTTTATTCAGGGATTGTGATTTTTTCAGTGTGTATGTGTGTGTGTGTGTGTGTGGTTTTTTACTTAGGATAGGCTTGGGGAAGTTAAATATCTTGACAAAGATATTACTACCTTTAATCCCAAAATCTTTTAATCTGGAAATCTTTTGTTCCCTGGAAAATTATGTCTCAGAAAATGAGATCATCCCAAAGACAGTAGGTGAGACTGGTGCTGGAGTGACAATGGCTGGAGAGAACACAGAGGCCAGCATTCTTTGATTTCTTTCGTGGGTAGGGATAGTGATAGTCCCATTCTATTTTATTTAATGATAGAGCAATAAATTTCTATCTAATATATAATGGAGTACCAGCTCTTCCCACATCTATACAAATGACCACACTAAATGTTTGCCCCATATAATTTTAAAATATACTCATTAATCTTTCAATCAGTCATCATTCAAATAAATAATCATGGACACATACCCTTTTCCAATTGGAACAGAAGCACCTTAGCCAGTGAACATATGACTCCTTCACTTTGTGAGCAAGGAATTGGAGTCCAAAGAGGCAAGATGGTATTCTCAAAGTTACAAAACCACTTGGAAGCCAAATAAAACTTTTACATAGCTAACTTTGCCCTACTCTTCTGCTTCCATATTTGACATGATTTAATAAATAAACATTTCTTTAGATTTTTCTTTGATCCAGAAAGCCTTGAAGATTTTCTTATTTTCTTCCTCTTAATATCCCAGTTTTTTTTAACACTTTCTTAAAATTAGAAGTTGAGATTTTTTAATTTAATATGATTGCATCTTGAGAGAGTTCACATGCCTTTTGAGGTTTGGTGAAAAAGTATACATTTGATTTCACGTATGTTGCTGACTGGTAATATTACCAACTGGGGACATGATGATGGAAATCAGCAGCTTTCTTTGCAGTCTGCAATCACTGAGTTAAGAAAATTGTGTTCTCCTAGTTTTGCCCACCATAGTTTTCTTTTATCAATAGAATTCTGGTACCTGTGGTTTTAGAAAATAGATAATTTATATGATACCTTTAATATCCAGGTAGATAAATTAAGAACTCCGAAAAAGAGAAAGAGTTTGAGAGAGATACATAAAGACAGAATTAAAAGAAATGATACAGATTATTTTAAGCTCTAATGAAATAAAATACACACAGTGGGAGAAAATATTTGCCAGCTATACATTAGACAAAGGACTGATAAAATCACCAGAATTTACAAGGAGCGTAAAAAACTAAATTCTCCCCAAATCAATAAACCAATAAAGAAATGGGAAATTGAACTAAATACAATTTTCTCAAAAGAAGAAATTCAAATGGCCAAAAAACACATGAAAAAATGCTCACCATCTCTAACCATAAAGGAAATGCAAATCAAAGCCACACTAAAATTCCACCTCACCCCTGTTAGAAAAGCCATCATCAAAAACACCACCAACAACGGGTGTTGGCAAGGATGTGGGGAAAAAAGGAACCCTCTTACACTGTTGGTGGGAATGCAAGCTAGTGCAACCACTCTGGAAAAAAATTTGTAGGCTTCTTAAAAATCTAAACATAGACCTGCCATATGATCCAGCAATCCCACTCTTGGTGACATACCCAAAGGAATGCGACACAGGTTACTCCACAGGCACCTGCACACCCATGTTTATTGCAGCACTATTCACAATAGCCAAGTTATGGAAACAGCCAAGACACCCCACTACTGATCAATGGATTAAGACAATGTGGTATTTATACACAATGGAATTTTACTCAGCCCTGAAGAAGAATGAAATCTTATTATTCTCAAGTAAATGGATGGAATTGGAGAACATCATTCTGAGCGAGGTCAACCAGGTTCAGAAGACCAAAAATCGTATGTTCTCCCTCATATGTGGACTTTAGATCTAGGGCAAATACAGTAACATTGTTGGACTTCAGTCAAATGCTAAGGGGAGAGCACATACAGGAGTTATGGGGATAGGTAGGAAACCCAAAACATGAAAGTGTCTGATATCCCCACTGCAGAGGAGCTAATACAGAAATCTTAAAGTGACAGAGGTCAATATGGGAAGAGGATCACGAACTAGTGAAAAGGTCAGGTAGAGATGAATCAACTTGGGTTGTAACACACTTGTGCATGGAAGCAATGCTAGGAATCTCTCTGTATAGCTATTCTTAACTCAACTAGCAAAAACTCTTTGTTTCTCTTATTGCTTATGTCTTCTCTTCAACAAAATTGGAGAAAAAGACAGAACAGGTTCTGCCTGGAAGCGAGAGGGGACGGTTGGCAAAGGGGGAGAAATGTCCCAAACAATATATGCACATGTGAATAAATGAATAAAATTAAAAAAAAATTCAGCATATTTTAGGTTAATACAAAACTTGGAAAATTTCAGTAAAGTTATATCATATTAAATACTCCTTCCTTTCCTTGCTTTCCCTTCCCTACTCTACACTCCCCCCACCTTTTTTTTTTTTTGGTTTTGTCCAATCTGGCTTGTAGCTCAAATGATCCTGTGGCATAGTCTCCTGAGTAGCTATAACCACAGGTGTGTATTACCACATAGAGCTCACACAAAACATGTCTGCAACCCAAACACAATTTGAAATTATAAATGTAAGTATGTACAGAGAATGGCAGCTAAGAGAAACTAAACACTTGATTGAAAATTAAGCATGCAAATATTTATATTAACGCAATCCTAAATAACTGATGCACTAACAAAGTAAATTGATAAGTGAAATTGGTCCATGGAAGGATCAAAGACAAGAATTTGATGTCTGCATCTAAAACACAACTTAAAATCTTATTTAAATACTTAAAGATTTGACAAGGAAAATTTTGTGCTTGAATAATTTGATAATAAAAAACTTAGTGAAAATAATTAACTAGCCAAACATACATTTTAAGAAAGGACAAAAGAAAGTAGAAGGAAATAAATAATAAAGTAAATTATTGTAGTAGAAAAATTCTTAAAAATTATATTAGCACATAGAAATTCTCTCAATTTATGGAAATATTTTCAGTTTAGGATCATAGTAATCTTGGGTTGTTAGTTGCGCTTGTAAGTAAATATGTCTAGCAGAGAGAATCAGGCTTGAAAGATCAAGTTTACAATGCAGACAAAAATTGGTATTTTTAA
Organism: Castor canadensis; assembly: GCF_047511655.1. Classification (NCBI taxonomy): domain Eukaryota; kingdom Metazoa; phylum Chordata; class Mammalia; order Rodentia; family Castoridae; genus Castor; species Castor canadensis. The sequence goes on along the minus strand of NC_133399.1, from coordinate 69,883,789 downwards.
GCATATAATCCATGCTTTAAAACTGAAAACAAAGAGTTTGATCAACAAAAATCTATAGATTGAGAACAATGGATAAAATGAATGCTAGGAACTACCACTACAAATTTAGGAATTTTAGTTAGCAGACATTTAGAAATAAATTGCACAGTACATGCAGATAGAAAATAGTCCATGTATTAATGATCAGTCATTTCCCAAACAGCAGGAACATTCATTAAAGTCTGAAAAGGATAGGAATTTAAGGATTAATCCATATTTAGGTTTTGCTAGGTGAGTGGGATATAAAAAAAGGTGTTGGTCTTGACAGGATAAAAATAATGAGGTCAAACAGTCTTTGTTAAGGGAGTTAAAGCATGAAAGAAATAGCAGATTGCTTTGAGAGTAAGGTCTTAGATTTTGAGATTTATGACATAGTACAGTTTCAAATAATGACAAGTATGGTAGTAGCTTTCATTTTGACAAATTTTTTTGTGTATGGGGGTATGCTAGGGATGGGACATGGGAGCTCACACATGCTAAGCATGCGTTCTACCACTGAGGTAAATTCTGAGCTATTATTACTAGCTTATAATGTATGCGATTTAGTCAGAATAGACATGGGAATTATTTAATTTAAAAAAATTAAGACTCCACAAAGCATGGTGGTATACAAATGTAATCCCAACACTCTGGAGATTGAGGCATGGTGCACAAGTCTTGAGTCAGTTGGACTACACAGCAAAACCCTATAAAAATTCAATGAACAACGTAAGGCTGTTCAGAGTTGGCACAAGGAATCCCCCTTGTACAATGAATATATCTTTATAAAAATGTAGAAAAGGAAAAAGAAAGAAGAAAAGAAAAAAGAACATAAAGGAAAGAAAATTTAAGGAAAGAGGGAAGGAAGGAAGAAAGGAAGGGAAGAAATTATTAAGATGGTGAGGATGTGATTAGTGCCACTTTGGTCATCCACAGTAATTTCAAGGTCACCCAAAATGATTACAGAACCTCAGAAAGCAGAATACATATGACCCAGGAGCCATATACCTTAGATATGGTAGAAAATATCAACTGATCAGCAGATGAAAATAATAATCACAGAACTATAGAGATAATAGTTAGTAAAATGTGAAAGAAGAATTAATCAGTATAAATGGATTTGGGGATTAAAAAGAGCAACCATATGTCCAGACTCTTAAATTCACAGGTTCTTGGAGAATGAATACCCTATTTGTGAATGGATGAGTGTGACGGTAGGGGTAAGGACAGGTGAGGAGGATAACACTATGAACTGTGACTAATGTGCAAAGTATAATGAAGGGTTGGTGTGGTATTGGCCTTAGGAGAAGAAAATAAGAACGCTATGAGTTAATTGTGAGAAAGGTTAACAAGTCAGGTCATGAAGTGCTTACAACTGTAATGTAAATTTGAGAAAAAATTATACCGTCTGATGTTCAGTTTCTAAATGATACTCTAATTTCTATCATTCATTTAGCAGTCATTCTAAAAAAATAATTATTGTAGATGAATTTTAGTGTTAAGATAGAAAATAATTAATGCCCACATGGAGAAATAGAAATATTCTCCTTTTTCTTATGAGATATACTTGTTAATTAATACATTCTGCTGCTTAAGTAAGACAACTAAGCCACGTAAAAAGAGGCTCTATGTAGCCTATAATTCTTTTATCAGTAGACGCTCTTTTATTTTAATAACAGGTACTATTTTAAAATTTTTTTATAATTGTTGTGCTGGGTGAGGGTACACTGGAGTATTTACAAAGGTTCTTACAATGTATCAAGTATATCACATTTGAATTTACCCCTTCTACTGCTCTCTTTCATACCCCCACCCCTGATTCCTGCAACAGTTTCAACAAGTATCACTGTGTCCTCTTATGGTGACTTCAGTATTACTAAGATTTTCTGTGATTTTTTTTTTTTGGTTAATTTCTTGTATTTCTCACATTCATCTCATAGTCCAACAGCATGAACTGAAGTAGAGTAGCTTAATATAACTGAGAAATGAATTACTCTTTAAATTTTGTTCATTCAATCTCATTCCATTTTCTGTTTCTCATACTTTTTCACAAATTTAGTTATAATCATGACCAATGTAGTGTTTCACAATTTGCTGTATATCTATACTTGAAAGGGAGATAACTGAAAAACTGAAATTGGTGATTTTAATAATCTTTTCTGACTAAGCAGTAAAGTCTAAGGGGTCTAACACTTGGCACTCAAAGCACACACTTTTAACTAACTTTCCAATTTTTTTTCTCCTTTTACTTTATTGTTTTTACATTTACTTACATGTGCCTACACTGTTTGTACTCCCACTGCCCCCACCCTAGCTCCCAAGCAGAACCTATTCTGCCCTCTTCTCCGATTTTGTTGAACACAAAACATAAGAGATAAGAAAGACATAGAGTTTTTGCTATTTTGGGATAAAGATAGACATACAGAGAGATTTCTAGCATTGCTTCCATGCACTTCTGTATTGCAACCCACGTTGTTTCATTTGTACTAGACCACTTCTTGGTCCCCTTCCCATAGTGGCCTCTGTTAATTTAAGATTACTTTATTTGCTCCTCAACAGTGAGCACATCAACCACATTCAAGTTTTAGGTTTCTTTCCCTCTCCCTATTACTCCTGTGCATATTCACCCTTTAGTGTGGGATCTATGTCCAATAATATTACTGTATTTGTTTTAGGTCTATAATCTGCATATAAGGGAGAATATGTGATTTTTGGCCTTCTTACCCTGACTAACTTCATTAAAGAGGATGTTTTCTAGTTCTGTCCATTTACTTCCCAGGACCATTTGTTGAAGAGTCTGTCTTTTCTCCATCATGCGTATGTTTTTAGCACCTTTGTCAAAAATTTGGTGGGCATAGCTGTGTGAATTCATATCTGTACCTTCTATTCTGTTCCACTGGTCTTTATACCTGTTTTGTGCCAGTACGATCCGTTTTGATTGCTTTGTTCTGTAGTATTGTTTGAACTCGGGTATTGTGATACCTCCAGTGTTGCTCTTTTTGCTCAGTATTGCCTTGGCTATTTGTGGTCTTTTGTGTTTCCAAATGAACTTTAGGGTAAATTTTTCAATCTTTGTGATAAATGTCATTGAAATTTTGATGGGTATTGCATTGAACATACAGATTGCTTTTGTTAGTATAGCCATTTTAAAGTTTTTAATGAAGTGCAGGTGTATACTGTGTTCCATAGCCTCATCAAAACACAAGAACACATGAAAAGATATTGAACAGGCAAGCAAGGTGGGCCGTCCGATTCAACAGCCAAAACTTACTTGTGTTTATCAAGCATTTGAAGTATGGCTAGATGGAACTAAATAAGATGAAAATTTATAAAATTTTCCTGGATTTTGAATATTTACTCTAACAAAAGAATTTCAGCCATGTGTATTGACTCATACCTATAATCCCAGCATTCTGGAGGCTGATGCAAGAGGTAGGAAAGTTCCATATATTGTGAGGTTCTGTCTCTGAACACATACATGCACACACACACACACACACACACACACACACTATGTAGAAAACCCCAAAATGTAAAATGCCTCATTAATAATTCTACAAATACTAATTACATGCTGAACTGATATGGTTGAAATATGCTAGACATGTTAGATTAAACAAATTGTGATTAAAATTGATTTCATTGGTTTGTTTTCATTTTTAATATGACTACTAGGAAATTTTAAATTCCATATTGGCTCACAGTATATTTTCATTAGATAACACTACCTGAGAGGATGGAGCAAAGCCAAATATAGCTAAGTATCTAGTGTTCTTTCTTTTTTTAGGAATATCTCCCACATACAACGACTCCACATCTTAAAAATCTTGCTTTTTTTCACACACGATGCCACTTTTATCCATCATAATATCCATAATGTCATGTGTCATATGATATTAGAGATCACTCTTGCTTGTACGGATTGGAACCCTCATGATGAATGGAATAGTTGTCTGGATTTCTGCCTTTATAATAACATAACAGTTTGCATAGGAATAGATGTGGCAAATTTCTGAATTTATCCTTGAGTAGGGTAGGCAATAATTGTTGCCCAAATTGTGACTGAGTAATGCTTTCCTGGATGCTAATATACCATGGCATGACTGCAAACAACAGCCGAATTATCCAGAATGGTGTACTCCTGCCAGATGCACTGTCAAATGATATTTTCTTCGCTAAGGTTCCTAACTCCCACTTCTTCATCTCCTTTATCTACTTTCATTTTTTTAAATGTAGTTATGAGACATATTAAGCATATATATTACATGGTAGATTATATATTATATGTATTAAATACATTATATATATGTATATATATTTATATATATACATATATATATATTACAACTTTCTTGTAGACTCTGGCAGATTTCATTTTTGTCACCGAAGACCGAAGTAATCAAATGTTTGTTTTCATTTTGTCTTTATTTGCTTCTGAAATAAAAATATCTGAGAAAAGAAAACTTGATAATGGACTCGAGTAAGTGAAGAATTCTGCAAAAAAAATTCTCAACAATCTACAGACATTGTGCACTTTCTTTTCAAAGTAAACTGAGTAATTAAAACATAAATAAAACTAGTTTCTGACAAGATGTCAATTAATAAAGTAAATTACCATACATTTGAAAATCTTGGCTTTAATATGAGATTCATCAGAAATAAGAAAAAGAAGAGGAAGAGGAAGTAACAAGTCAGAACAATAGCTTCCTTTTTTGGTGATATTTTACAATTCCAATAAGTGCTACTTAGGATAAGATAGAAACTATAATTATCTAGTAATATTATAAAATTCCTAAAGCATTACATTAAAATTGCAGTCTGCTTATAATCACCATGGTTAGGTAAAAAAAATGCCATATTCAAATGACAAAATTTCATTTTTGCTTATACTTGAAAAAATTCAATTGTATATAAATACCACATTTTCTTAATCCATTCATCAGTAGTGGGGCATCTTGGCTGTTTCCATAGATTAGCTTCTGTAAGTAATGCTTCAAAGTCATAATACCCTGCTAATATGAAAATAAAATTAAATCTTTTTGCTATTTGAGATGGGGTCCTGCTCTGTAGCCCAGAATGGCCTGGAACTCCTTTTGTAGTCTAGGCTGGACTCAAATT